>NC_049991.1:14413182-14490978 GCF_000003815.2 Branchiostoma floridae | reverse complement strand
CCCCCCCCCCCCAAAAAAAACCCCAGCCCCGTTCCGAAGACTGCAAGGGAGTCTAATTGGGTGTAACGTCATACGCCACAACTGTTTACTGCGAAGTACGGATCACTATTAATACTAAGATAGGGAGTTAGGACCTGGTCATAAACACAAACACAGGAACAACTCGCCATCAGACCACTTAAATTCCCAACAGAGGCCTCAATACTCAGATTTGGTAACGTTACCTACAGGCTGTAATAATACAACAATGTGAATAATGCAACAAGGTGAATAATTGGTACGTCAAGTCTGGTTATACCATGCAGTTCTCAAACAAGCAAGTTACATAACAAGTATTCATGGGCGTTGCAGAAGTTATGGTGACCATGCGTTACACAACATCACTGTTCCCCACTATAGTATATGGCAAGTATTTCTAATCTTAAAGTAGCTCGAACTTAACAATCGAAGCGTTATCCGCACCTTGTACCAAGCATGATTTTTCTACAAGCATTCTTCAAATATCGTGGATGAGGAACCCACTAAAGGTGAGTTTATCTACCGGTAATTTCCCATCATCTCTTTTTATCCCCACGCTTCACAATGATGATGAAAATGGTGACTACGACCATTTCGAATAAAGTAGGAATAAAATTCAGAATATGTCTTCCCACAAGAAATCTAACGTTACATTCATCATCATGTGGCATTTATTTTTCCAAAATGATACGATTAATCAATTAATTTATTCATCTTACTGACTAATTTGTATGCAATTCCCTCTACTTAATTTCTCCAGCATGTATGTATCCATCAGTGTCCATGTGTTTTTATGTGTGTTACTATGTCTGTCAGTCTGCGTGGATGAGAAACCCGGAAAACGTGAGGTACCTACTGCCATCACTGTGCAAACTGTAACCGCTTCTCAGCTCCACCCAAACCTCGTCACCAGGCTGCATCTGCAGGATGGCGCTGTTACTGCTGGACCGTTGATGGAGACTTCCGCCGTTGTTCTCGAACAGACCAACCATTTTTGCACCGTTCTTCATGAGATGGACGTGGTAGTTGGCGTTGGGTAACAGCGTTAGATACAGTGTCATACCAGTGAACGTGAAGAAGTAGACGCCTCCGACAGTAGCCACAAACTTCCCCGTCTCCTGGTTGTAGGCCCCGCCCACGTTGCTAAGGACGATGTTATACGTCACCACCGTGTGGGAGGAAGGCTTCTCAAGTTTGGTCGTTCTCACCACGGAAAACGCCACGACAGGTGGACCCGGTGGGCTGGTACCAGGTGCTCCCTTCTCACCTGCCGGTCCCTGTTCACCTTTGTCTCCCTTCTCACCTGCCGGTCCGACTGGACCCAGCTTACCTGGCGCACCTATGACGCCCTTCTCACCTGCCGGACCCAGGACCTGGTGCCAAATCAATAAGATTTGTTTACTAGAATTGCAGCTATCACGGTAATTAAGAGTATATATCTAACGTTAGAGCCCACGATGTTACTAGCCTGGAATCCAGTCTCCAGACTTTGGTCCGCTCCCGAAGGTCGCTCCCAGCGCACCAAAGCTAACGAGACTGGATTCCAAGCTAAGAGGAACAAAGCACGCATTGTCCTCTTTCAAATCGTTGATTTGTAGCTTTCGAGCGATTTTGTTAAAACTGGCAGGTTACTTAGTAGTAATCGTATAGAATATATAGTTGCATTCTTAAAACTTTGATTGAAATAGAATAATTTCTCAGTGATAATCGTAAACTTCTGACTAGTATCTGTGTACGTTTCCTCTCTGTTTTCATTAGCAGTGTGTCTTCCCTACCTTGCGGTCCCTCAGTCCCCGGCTCTCCCTTGGCTCCAGGCGCCGCCACCACCGTGATATTCTGACTGTTGTTGAGCTGACGGGAGCAGACGCCGCCCTGGTCTGTCTCCAGTGCCGCAAAGGTGCGTAGGACGAGAAGGAGGTACACCAGCACAGTAATCTTCATCTTTGGTTAGAAGCGGCTGATTTCAAATGAAGTGCAGGGGGTGAAAATATGGGCCTTTGAAAACTGCGTCTTCTCACTTTGAAGAAACGAGGAAACTGAACCTGTCCTCTACGCAGTTTCAAGTTGGCCCAAACGCTGTTCGCTAGGGGTGGACCAGGAGATACCGTTTTGTGCTGGGGCGTATGCTTGCGGGGTAAGGTAGATGGAAGTTTTTTTTCTGTTTCTTGCTGGTCATCGATTTAAGTGAAGACTTTATATCAAAATTTAAGTACTGACTTCTTGGTGCAAAATTTCCCTTATGATATTTCAATGGTGTATTTGTTACCCCCCGTCTACCTTTCTTTCTGATCATCCCCTTGAAGTTTTTAAACCTGGCTGGTCTCATAAGGAAGTAGAGATGTGCTAATATCAACGAAAAATTGTTTACTTACTTTGAAAGTCATTTCCCAATCTTCGGCCATCTGTGCCGCTAGATAAGAACTTGACAATGGCCTGACTGTGCGAAAGCACAATATTAATCCACCGATAATCATACTCATTGCAACACTGGGCCTGTATTGTTGGGGTAGCCGGAGTTTTGGTGTTTCTTACCAACCGTGTGAGGGCGACTGGCTCTGTCGTATTTGTGGTATCTGCCTCCTAAACATCAACCAGCAAGCGTGGTACAATGACACCCCATAGCAGTCTCTGATTAGGCTAGAGAGAACAATGTTCTTATGTCCCCAGAAAACAGAAAAAGTGAAAATAATACCTTCACCTTCCTTCTACAAAGTCGTCTTTAGCTTTTGTTATATATTTGTCCCTTTCTGCTGATACTGCTGTACAGCGCATTAATGGTGATTTTCACATTCTACCGATAAGTAAGTTGCTGATGCTAGCACTTCAGTTTAACTGGCTGATCATGGTTTGAATGTTAGTTTAGGTTATGGAATTAGTTTAGGTTATAGAATGCCAGTTGGTTGGCTGCCAGCTGGCGGTTTCCCCCAAAGCTGGGAGCACGACAAAATGTTCTACGTTTGGGTGTAACGTCATGTGCGTCTATGGATGATGGCATACGTCACAGCTGTGCACTGCAAAGTAGGGATATTTAGTTAATATCGACGCCTGCAATTTCAAAATAGATTAGGGCCCGGTCATAAACACAAACAGGACTTCAACTCGTCATCAGTCCACTTTTGTTCGCTGCAGAAAACAATTAGTACATCATGTCTTGTTATAGAAAGACGAGCTATACAGCTTCAAACAAATTATACAATAAATATTGCTGTACAAAGCATCATTTATTTTTTCTACAAATATTTTGTTTTCAAATAGCGTGGATGAGGAACCCACTAAGCGTGAGATGCCTGTAGTTACTACTGTGCAAACTGTAACCTTTCCACAGCTACACCAAACCTCTACTCTCCAAGCAGAGGTTGGTGGGAAAAATCGTGACCTTTTCCTTTCATAATTTTTTTTCGACCGGCCTTCCCACCAGGCTTCATCAGCTGCAGGATGGCGCTTTTTCAGCTGGACCGATATAAAAGGCAAGCTATACGGTTCTGAAAGAGCGCGCGCGCGTGACAACAAATATTCATGACGATTACAGATACGGTAACTGTTACACAAAATCACTGTTATACACCATTGTTGTGATTCGAATATTTCTAATTGTAAACTAGATTGATTTGGCAAATCGAATTGTAGCTCTGTACGGCTAATCACTTGTCTGTATCTATCACTCAAACGACGTGGATGAGGAACCCACTGAAAGTGAGGTACCTGTCATCGTCGCTATACAAACTACGACCGTAAGAGTCCAGCTCCACCCAAACCTCGTCCCCAGGCTGCAGCTGCAGGATGGCGCTGTTACTGCTGGACTGGTTCTGGGGGGTTCCGCCGTTTTGCTCGTAAAGACCAACCATCTTTGCACCATTCTTCATGAGATGGACGAAGTAGTTGGAACCGGAATACGGCGTCATACCAGTAAAGGTGAAGAAGTAGACGCCTCCGACTGTTGCCACAAACTTCCCCGTCTCCTTGTTGTAGTCACCGCCCACGTTGCTAAGGATGACGTCATACGTCAGCACTGTGTTCACACCATCAGGCTGATTTACAAGGCTGGTCGTTCGCGCCACGGAAAACGCCACGACAGGTGGGGCAGGTGGGCTGGTACCAGGTGCCCCCTTCTCACCTGTCGGTCCCTGTTCTCCTTTGTCTCCCTTCTCACCTGCCGGTCCCTGTTCACCTTTGTCTCCCTTCTGACTTGTCGTTCCGGCCGGACCCAGCTTACCTGGCGCACCTCTCACGCCCTTTTCACCTTGCTCACCTTTTGGTCCTATCAGGGGATAGTATAAAATCACTTTTCGTTTTTCGGTTTTAATGCTGTTATAACCGAGAACATCAGATCGCCCTAATAAACGGGGTAACCTAGCTACATGTAGTAAGGTGTGTTCACAAAAATTGCAGCTATCACGGTAAAGAGGGTAGCTATAGAGCCCAGATCACGTAGTGGTTCAAAGCGCCCATTGTGCTCTTTCAAATTGTATACTTGTGGTTTTGGGCGATCTTGTTTAAACTGACAGGCGTTGCATTCTCCTACCCTCGATTGAAATTGAATGATTTCTCGACGATAGTCATATAATTTTAGATGCATCTATGTACGTTTCCTCCCTGTTTTTATTAGCTGTGTGCCTTCCCTACCTTGCGGTCCCTCCGTCCCCGGCTCTCCCTTGGCTCCAGGCGCCGCCACCACGGTGATGTTCTGACTGTTGTTGAGCTGACCGGAGCAGACGCCGCCCTGGTCTGTCTCCAGTGCCACAAAGGTGCGCAGGACGAGGAGGAGGGAAACCAGCACAGGTATCTTCATCTTGAGTTAGAAAGGGCTGATTTCAAATGATGTTACGTGGTGAAAATATGCGCTTTTCAACAAAACTGCCTCCTTTCTCACTTTGAAACGAGGAAACTGAACCTGCCTTATACGCGTACGCAGTTTTCAAAACGCTATTCGCTGGGGGAGGACCAGGAGATATGTGTTTAGGGCGTATGCTTGCGGGGAATGTAGATGAAAATTTCCCTGTTTATTTGGGGTCATCTATTCAAGTGAAGACTATGTGTCTAGATTTAAGTACTGATTTATGTCTCTCAGCTCTATAGTGCAAAATGGCCATTATGATATTTCAATGTATTTGTTACAATCTTACCCTCCTATCTACCTTTCTTTCTGAACCATCCCTTGAAGCTTTTAAACGTTCTTGGTTTCACAAGGAAGTAAAAATATGCCGACGTCAATGAAAAGCTGCTGCTGATTTCCACATTCTACCGATAAGTAAGTTGCTGATGCTGGAACCTCAGTTTGGCCTACTCATCATGATCTACGTATTGTTTTCCGTTCTGGCCGCTGCAGGCGACATGGGTTCTAGTTAAGTTAAGTTGCGGAAGTAAATCTAGTTGCCGAACGGCGTTTGTGTTGGTTGGCTGCCAGCTAGCGGTTTCCCACAAGCTTGAATGCATGACAACGTTTGGGTGTAGCGTCTAAATGCGATGTCATACGTCACAACTGTTTACTGCGAAGTATGGATGATCACTAACGACGCCATTAAATACTAAAATGGGAGTTAGGGAGTTAAGACCTGGTCATAAACAAAAACGGGAAGCCAGGAACTCGTCACCAGCCCACTTTAATTCGCTACAGAAGCCTCATTGCTCAGATTGGGTAACGTTGCCTATACTGGCTGTAATAATACAACAATGTGAATAATGCAACAAGGTGCATAATTGGTACACCAAGTCTGGTTAAGAATAGGCGGACTATACCATAAAATGATAAGGTTCTCAACCAGCAAGTTAACATTGGTTCACTTTTATCCACATGGTAACCTATATCCGTTGTTTTAAAAAACAAGATATTTAGGGGAATCTAGTCGACGGACGTTGGATTGAAATTGCAATATTTTCATAGCATTCCGGTCTGAAACAGCCGTTTGTCGACTTGATATCCCTAAATACTCTGATTTTATATACAACGGATAAAGGTTACCCCGCGGATATAGGTGAACTAGCGTTACACAACAAATATCCAGGGCCGAATACAGAAGTTATGGTGACCATGCGTTACACAATATCATATCACTGTCCTCCACTATAGTATGTGGCGCAGATATTTCTAATTTTGAAGTAGCTCGACCTTTTCGATCGAAGCGTTATCCGCACCTTGTACGAAGTATAATTGTTCTACAAGCATTGCTCAAATAGCGTGGATGAGGAACCCACTAAAGGTGAGTTCATCTACTGATACATTCCTATCATCCCTTTTTAGCCCAACGCTTCATAATGATGATAAAAATGATGACTACGACGATTTCGAACAAAGTAGGGATAAAATTCAGAATATGTCTCCCCACAAGAAATCTACATTCATCATCATGCGGCATTTATTGTTCCAAAATGATACGATTAATCGATTAATTGATTCATGTTATTGACTAATCTGTATGCAATTCCTTCTACTTAATTTCTCTAGCATGTATGTATCTATCATGTGTCCATGTATGTTTATGTGTTAGTCTGCGCGGATGAGAAACCCGCTAAACGTGAGGTACCTATCGCCATCACTGTACAAACTGCGACCGCTTCTCAGCTCCACCCAGACCTCGTCCCCAGGCTGCAGCTGCAGGATGGCGCTGTTACTGCTGGACTGGTTCTGGGGGGTGCCGCCGTTTTGCTCGTAAAGACCAACCATCTTTGCACCATTCTTCATGAGATGGACGAAGTAGTTAGAACGAGAACGCGGCGTCATACCAGTAAAGGTGAAGAAGTAGACGCCTCCGACAGTAGCCACAAACTTCCCCGTCTCCCGGTTGTAGGCCCCGCCCACGTTGCTAAGGATGACGTCATACGTCAGCACCGTGTTGGAGGAAGGCTTCTCAAGTTTGGTCGTTCTCACTACGGAAAACGCCAAGACAGGTGGGGCAGGTGGGCTGGTACCAGCTGTTCCCTTCTCACCTGCCGGACCATGTTCACCTTTGTCTCCCTTCTCACCTGCCGGTCCGACCGGACCCAGCTTACCTGGCGCGCCTCTTGGAGCTCTCTCACCTGCCTCACCTTTGGGTCCTATCAGGGGATAGTATAAAATTACTGTTCGTTTTGCAGTTTTAATGCTGTGATAACCGAGAACATCAGGTCGCCTTTATCCACGGGGTAACCTACATGTAGTAAGATGTGTTCACAAAAATTGCAGCTATCACGGTAAAGAGGGTATTACGTAGCTAGAGCCCAGTTCACGTCGTGGTTCAAAGCACCCATTGTGCTCTTTCAAATTGTAGATTTGTGGATTCGGCCGATCTTGCCTAAACTGAAATGCGACTAGTATACTGGCGTTGCATTCTCCTACCCTTGATTGAAATTGAACAATTTTTCGACGATAATCATATAATCTTAGATGCATCTATGTAATCTCCAAGCAGATCTTGCTGGTTTAAGACAGTAACATAAACTACTCTGCCGGCTAAACTCCTTCCCCAGCTTATGTTACTGTTTCAAACCACCGTAAGATCTGCTTGGATATTAGCATCTATGTACGTTTCCTCCCTAATTTCATGAGCCGTGTGCCTTCCCTACCTTGCGGCCCCTCAGCCCCCGGCTCGCCCTTGGCTCCAGGCGCCGCCACCACGGTGATGTTCTGACTGTTGTTGAGCTGACGGGAGCAGACGCCGCCCTGGTCTGTCTCCAGTGCCGCAAAGGTGCGCAGGACGAGAAGGAGGTACACCAGCACAGTAATCTTCATCTTTGGTTAGAAGCGGCTGATTTCAAATGAAGTGCAGGGGGTGAAAATTTGATATTTCTTAAAACTGCGTCTTCTCTTTTTGAAGAAACGAGGAAACTGAACCTGTCCTCTGCGCAGTTTCAAGTTGGCCCAAACGCTGTTCGCTAGGGGTGGACCAGGAGATACCATTATGTGCTGGGGCGAATGCTTGCTGGGTAAGGTAGATGGAAGTTTTTTTTTCTGTTTCTTGCTGGTCATCGATTTAAGTGAAGACTTTATATCAAAATTTAAGTACTGACTTCTTGGTGCAAAATTTCCCTTATGATATTTCAATGGTGTATTTGTTACCCCCCGTCTACCTTTCTTTCTGATCATCCCCTTGAAGTTTTTAAACCTGGCTGGTCTCATAAGGAAGTAGAGATGTGCTGATATCAACGAAAAATTGTTTACTTACTTTGAAAGTCATTTCCCAATCTTCGGCCATCTGTGCCGCTAGATAAGAACTTGACAATGGCCTGACTGTGCGAAAGCACAATATTAATCCACCGATAATCATACTCATTGTAACACTGGGCCTGTATTGTTGGGGTAGCCGGAGTTTTGGTGTTTCTTACCAACCGTGTGAGGGCGACTGGCTCTGTCGTATTTGTGGTATCTGCCTCCTAAACATCAACCAGCAAGCGTGGTACAATGACACCCCATAGCAGTCTCTGATTAGGCTAGAGAGAACAATGTTCTTATGTCCCCAGAAAACAGAAAAAGTGAAAATAATACCTTCACCTTCCTTCTACAAAGTCGTCTTTAGCTTTTGTTATATATTTGTCCCTTTCTGCCGATACTGCTGTACAGCGCATTAATGGTGATTTTCACATTCTACCGATAAGTAAGTTGCTGATGCTAGCACTTCAGTTTAACTGGCTGATCATGGTTTGAATGTTAGTTTAGGTTATGGAATTAGTTTAGGTTATAGAATGCCAGTTGGTTGGCTGCCAGCTGGCGGGTTCCCCCAAAGCTGGGAGCACGACAAAATGTTCTACGTTTGGGTGTAACGTCATGTGCGTCTATGGATGATGGCATACGTCACAGCTGTGCACTGCAAAGTAGGGATATTTAGTTAATATCGACGCCTGCAATTTCAAAATAGATTAGGGCTTCTACTCTCCAAGCAGAGGTTGGTGGGAAAAATCGTGACCTTTTCCTTTCATAATTTTTTTTCGACCGGCCTTCCCACCAGGCTTCATCAGCTGCAGGATGGCGCTTTTACAGCTGGACCGATATAAAAGGCAAGCTATACGGTTCTGAAAGAGCGCGCGCGCGTGACAACAAATATTCATGACGATTACAGATACGGTAACTGTTACACAAAATCACTGTTATACACCATTGTTGCGATTCGAATATTTCTAATTGTAAACTAGATTGATTTGGCAAATCGAATTGTAGCTCTGTACGGCTAATCACTTGTCTGTATCTATCACTCAAACGACGTGGATGAGGAACCCACTGAAAGTGAGGTACCTGTCATCGTCGCTATACAAACTACGACCGTAAGAGTCCAGCTCCACCCAAACCTCGTCCCCAGGCTGCAGCTGCAGGATGGCGCTGTTACTGCTGGACTGGTTCTGGGGGGTTCCGCCGTTTTGCTCGTAAAGACCAACCATCTTTGCACCATTCTTCATGAGATGGACGAAGTAGTTGGAACCGGAATACGGCGTCATACCAGTAAAGGTGAAGAAGTAGACGCCTCCGACTGTTGCCACAAACTTCCCCGTCTCCTGGTTGTAGTCACCGCCCATGTTGCTAAGGATGACGTCATACGTCAGCACTGTGTTCACACCATCAGGCTGATTTACAAGGCTGGTCGTTGGGGCAGGTGGGTTGGTACCAGGTGCCCCCTTCTCACCTGTCGGTCCCTGTTCTCTGTCTCCCTTCTCACCTGCCGGTCCCTGTTCACCTTTGTCTCCCTTCTGACTTGTCGTTCCGGCCGGACCCAGCTTACCTGGCGCACCTCTCACGCCCTTTTCACCTTGCTCACCTTTTGGTCCTATCAGGGGATAGTATAAAATCACTTTTCGTTTTTCGGTTTTAATGCTGTTATAACCGAGAACATCAGATCGCCCTAATAAACGGGGTAACCTAGCTACATGTAGTAAGGTGTGTTCACAAAAATTGCAGCTATCACGGTAAAGAGGGTAGCTATAGAGCCCAGATCACGTCGTGGTTCAAAGCGCCCATTGTGCTCTTTCAAATTGTATACTTGTGGTTTTGGGCGATCTTGTTTAAACTGACAGGCGTTGCATTCTCCTACCCTTGATTGAAATTGAATGATTTCTCGACGATAGTCATATAATTTTAGATGCATCTATGTACGTTTCCTCCCTGTTTTTATTAGCTGTGTGCCTTCCCTACCTTGCGGTCCCTCCGTCCCCGGCTCTCCCTTGGCTCCAGGCGCCGCCACCACGGTGATGTTCTGACTGTTGTTGAGCTGACCGGAGCAGACGCCGCCCTGGTCTGTCTCCAGTGCCACAAAGGTGCGCAGGACGAGGAGGAGGGAAACCAGCACAGGTATCTTCATCTTGAGTTAGAAAGGGCTGATTTCAAATGATGTTACGTGGTGAAAATATGCGCTTTTCAACAAAACTGCCTCCTTTCTCACTTTGAAACGAGGAAACTGAACCTGCCTTATACGCGTACGCAGTTTTCAAAACGCTATTCGCTGGGGGAGGACCAGGAGATATGTGTTTAGGGCGTATGCTTGCGGGGAATGTAGATGAAAATTTCCCTGTTTATTTGGGGTCATCTATTCAAGTGAAGACTATGTGTCTAGATTTAAGTACTGATTTATGTCTCTCAGCTCTATAGTGCAAAATGGCCATTATGATATTTCAATGTATTTGTTACAATCTTACCCTCCTATCTACCTTTCTTTCTGAACCATCCCTTGAAGCTTTTAAACGTTCTTGGTTTCACAATGAAGTAAAAATATGCCGACGTCAATGAAAAGCTGCTGCTGATTTCCACATTCTACCGATAAGTAAGTTGCTGATGCTGGAGCTTCAGTTTGGCCTACTCATCATGATCTACGTATTGTTTCCCTTTCTGGCCGCTGCAGGCGACATGGGTTCTAGTTAAGTTAAGTTGCGGAAGTAAATCTAGTTGCCGAACGACGTTTGTGTTGGTTGGCTGCCAGCTAGCGTTTTCCTTCAAGGTTGAGTGCATGGCAACATGTTCTACTTTTGGGTGTAACGTCTAAATACGATGTCATACGTTATACTGTGAAGTCGGATGATCACTAACGACGCCGTTAAATACTAAAATAGGGAGTTAGGTCCTGGTCATAAACAAAAACAGGAAGCCAGCAACTCGTCACCAGCCCACTTTAATTCGCTACAGAAGCCTCATTGCTCAGATTGGGTAACGTTGCCTATACTGGCTGTAATAATACAACAATGTGAATAATGCAACAAGGTGCATAATTGGTACACCAAGTCTGGTTAAGAATAGGCGGACTATACCATAAAATGATAAGGTTCTCAACCAGCAAGTTAACATTAGTTCACTTTTATCCACATGGTAACCTATATCCGTTGTTTTTAAAAACAAGATATTTAGGGGAATCTAGTCGACGGACGTTGGATTGAAATTGCAATATTTTCATAGCATTCCGGTCTGAAACAGCCGTTTGTCGACTTGATATCCCTAAATACTCTGATTTTATATACAACGGATAAAGGTTACCCCGCGGATATAGGTGAACTAGCGTTACACAACAAATATCCAGGGCCGAATACAGAAGTTATGGTGACCATGCGTTACACAATATCATATCACTGTCCTCCACTATAGTATGTGGCGCAGATATTTCTAATTTTGAAGTAGCTCGACCTTTTCGATCGAAGCGTTATCCGCACCTTGTACGAAGTATAATTGTTCTACAAGCATTGCTCAAATAGCGTGGATGAGGAACCCACTAAAGGTGAGTTCATCTACTGATACATTCCTATCATCCCTTTTTAGCCCAACGCTTCATAATGATGATAAAAATGATGACTACGACGATTTCGAACAAAGTAGGGATAAAATTCAGAATATGTCTCCCCACAAGAAATCTACATTCATCATCATGCGGCATTTTTTCCAAAATGATACGATTAATCGATTAATTGATTCATCTTATTGATTTATTTGTATGCAATTCCTTCTACTCAATTTCTCCAGCATGTATCCATGTATGTTTATGTGTCAGTCTGCGTCGCGATGAGAAACCCGGAAAACGTGAGGTACCTATTGCCATCACTGAACAAACTGCGACCGCTCCACAGCTGCACCCAAACCTCGTCCCCAGGCTGCAGCTGCAGGATGGCGCTGTTACTGCTGGACTGGTGCTGGGGGCTTCCGCGGTTGTTCTCGAACAGACCTACCATCCTTGCGCCATTCTTCATGAGATGGACGAAGAAGTTGACGTTGGGTACAGACGGTGTCATACCAGTAAAGGTGAAGAAGTAGACACCTCCGACTGTAGCCACAAACTTCCCCGTCTCCTGGTTGTAGGCCCCGCCCACGTTGCTAAGGATGACGTTATACGTCAGCACCGTGTGGGATGAAGGCCTTTCAAGTTTTGTCGTTCTGGCCACGGAAAATGCCACGACAGGTGGAGCAGGTGGACTGGTACCGGGTGCTCCCTTCTCACCTGCCGGTCCCTGTTCACCTTCATCTCCCTTCTCGCCTGCCGGTCCGACCGGACCCAGCTTACCTGGCGCGCCTCTTGGAGCTTTCTCACCTGGCTCACCTTTTGGTCCTATCAGGGATAGTATAAAAATTATTATTTGTTTCTATAATTTTATGGTACCAAACCATATAATTTTTTGGTATCAAACTGATAACGTTACCAAAGTAGCAAGATGCGTTTACAAAAAATGCTGCTATCATGGTAAAGGGAGTAACTAGAGCCTACTAGATTACGTGGAACAGACCGCCCATCGTGCTCTTTTGAAAGGTAGATTGCGATTTTTCAAGCGACCTTGCTTTAACTGATGATTTATACTAACGTTGCGTCAAACCTTTGACTGAAAGAGAATAGATATTCGACGATAACCGTAACGTTATACTTGCAATTGCCTCTATGGACGCTTATGTCCTCTCTGTATTCGTCAGCTGTGTGCCTTCCCTACCTTGCGGCCCCTCAGTCCCCGGCTCGCCCTTGGCTCCAGGCGCCGCCACCACCGTGATGTTCTGACTGTTGTTGAGCTGACGGGAGCAGACCAGGTCCTGGTCTGTCTCCAGTGCCGCAAAAGTGCGCAGGACGAGAAGGAGGGACACCAGCACAGCAATCTTCATCTTTGGTTAGAAAGAACTGATTCCAAATGATGTTAAGGGTTGAAAATATGCGCTCTTCAAAGCTGCCTCCTTGATCGCTTTGAAGAAACGAGGAAACTGAACCTGTCTTTTAAGCGTACGCAGTTTTAAAAATGCTATTCGCTGTGGTGGATCAGGAGATATGTGTTTAGGGTGTATGCTTGCGGGAAATGTAGATGAAAATTTTCCTGTTTCTTTCAGGTCATCTATTCACGTGAAGACTATGTGTCTTGATTTAAGTACTGATTTATGTCTCCCAGCTCCATAGTGCAAAATGTCCATTATGATATTTCAATGTATTTGTTACAATTTCAACCTCCCCTCTACCTTTCTTTTTTGAATCATCCCTTGAAGCTTTTAAACGTCCTTGGTTTCACAAGGAAGTAAAAATATGCCGACATCAATGACAAACTGCTGATTATTTCCACATTCTACCGATAAGTAAGTTGCTGATGCTGGCACTTCAGTTTGGCTGAATCATCATTATCTACGTATTGTTTTCCGGTCTGGCCGCTGCAGGCCACATGGGTTCTAACGTTAGTTAAGTTAAGTTGCGGAAGTAAATCCAGTTGCCGAACGACGTTTGTGTTGGTTGGCTGCCAGCTAGCGGTTTCCCACAAGTTTGAGTGCATGACAACATTTTTTTTTTACTTAATGGTCACCACGTAACAAGGCCTGAAGGCCACTCAAGGTTGCGGGTTACATGGTTGGAACTGTAACAGCATCTCTTCGCCCTAGGTCAGAAACATCATGATTGAGACCAGCCCAATTGCTCACCATGAGTGAGGACTAACTGACCCAATAGGCGAAGCAGGGGTTACGAGGGCTACTCGGGAGATTCCCTACCCCTATTTTGGCCGGAATGGTTTGATCCGCTCATGTTCGCACATGTGGCGGGTTCTTTAACGTGCTTGGGGTGTTGCTCTTCCCGAACACGGGACCTCCATTTAACGTCCTATCCGAAGGACGGCCCGAGCCGAAGCTAGGTACTCATTTACACCTGAGTGAAGTGAGGAAAGTCGTGTAAAGTGCCTTTCTCAAGGGCACAAGATCGGTAACACGGCAGCGGATTCGAACCCACAACCTCTCGGTCACGGGCCGAAGAAACCGCCACTGCGCTACACGGTCCCACATGTTCTACGTTTGGGTGTAACGTCTAAATACGATGTCATACGTCACAACTGTTTACTGCGAAGTACGGATGATCACTAATTAACGACGCCATTAACTACTAAAATAAGGAGTTAGGACCTGGTCATAAACAAAAATAGGAAGTTAGCAACTCGTCATCAGCCCACTTTAATTCACTACGGAGGCCTCATTACAAAAGGTGAGTTAATCTACCGGTAAATTCCCATCATCTCTTTTTATCCCAACGCTTCATAATGATGATGAAAATGATGATTACGACGATTTAGAATAAAGTAGGGATGTTTATGTGTTAGTCTGCGTGGATGAGGAACCCGGAAAACGTGAGGTACCTATTGGAATTACTGTACAAACTGTGACCGCCCCACAGCAGCACCCAAACCTCGTCCCCAGGCTGGAGCTGCAGGATGGCACTGTTACTGCCGGACTGGTGATGGGGGCTTCCGCCGTTGTTCTCGTATAGACCGACCATCGGTGAACCATTCTTCATGAGACGAACGAAATAGTTGATGTTGGGTAGATTTGGTGTCATACCGGTAAAGGTGAAGAAGTAGACGCCTCCGACTGTAGCCACAAACTTCCCCGTCTCCTGGTTGTAGGCCCCGCCCACGTTGCTAAGGATGACGTCATGCGTCAGCACCGTGTGGGACGAAGGCTTCTCAAGTTTGGTCGTTCTCACTGCGGAAAACGCCACGACAGGTGGGGCAGGAGGGCTGGTACCAGGTGCTCCCTTCTCACCTGCCGGTCCCTGTTCACCTTTGTCTCCCTTCTCGCCTGCCGGTCCAACCGGACCCAGTTTACCTGGCACGCCTCTTGGAGCTTTCTCACCTGGTTCACCTTTTGGTCCTATTAAGGGATAGTATGAAATTACTGTTCGTTTCTTTAATGTTATGATATTAAACCGATACCAAAGTAGTAAGTTTCGCTTACAAAAATTGCAGCTATAATGTTAAAGGCAGTAGCTAGATCCCAATAGATTACGTGGTACAAACCGCCCATCGTGCTCTTTTATAGATTTAAATACTTGGTAGATTGGAGGCTTTCGAGCAACCTTGCTTTAACTGACAGGTTACACTAACGTTGCTTTCTCAAACCTTTGACTGAAATAGAATCATTTCCCGACGACAATCGTATACTTTTAGCTGCACTTATGGACTCGGCGGAGGAGGCTTTCTTCCTTTGAAGCTGTGTGCCTTCCTTACCTTTCGGCCCCTCAGTCCCCGGCTCGCCCTTGGCTCCAGGCGCCGCCACCACCGTGATGTTCTGACTGTTGTTGAGCTGACGGGAGCAGACGCCGCCCTCAGGGTCGGTCTCCAGTGCCGCAAAGGTGCGTAGGACGAGAAGGAGGGCAACCAGCACAGTAATCTTCATCTTGACAAATGATGTACAGGGGTTAAAATGTGGTCGTTCTTAAAACTGCGTCTTCTCACTTTGAAGGAACGATGAAACTGAACAAGCCGTATACACAGTTCCACTTGGCCCAAACACTGTTCGTTAGGGGTGGACCGTGAGATAACGTTATGTGTTGGGTGTATGCTTGCGGGTTAATGTAGATGGAAGTTTTCTTTTTCTTCTGGGTCATCGATTCAAGTGAAGACTTTGTGTCTAACCTTAACTGGTGTACATGTATGTCTTCCAGGATCTTAGTGCAAAATGTCCATTATGATATTTCAATCGTGTACATGTATTTGTTACTATCTCAACCTCCCGTCTACCTTTGTTTCTGAATCATCCCTTGAAGCTTTTAAGCGTTCTTGGTTTCATAATGAAGTAAAAATATACCGACATCAATGAAAAGTTGTTGACAGACTTTCAAAGTCAATTCCCAGGCTTTGGCCATCTGCGCTGCGAGATAAGACAATGGTCTGTATATGAAAGCACTATCATCATTGCAACACTGGGCCTGTCTTGATGTGATCTGTTTGTCTCTTCCCAACCATATGAGGGCGACCGGCTCTGTCGTATTTGTCGTGTCTACTTCCAAACAAAAATTGGCAGCGTTGTTTAACTTGGTACAATGACACGCCCACAGCAATCTCTGTAGATCAATAGAGAAACTATTTATTCTATGTCCCCCTGAAAAGAGTGAAATGTGAACATAGCATCTTCCTTACGCGCATACAGAACTTACAGCTATTCATGGAATCATAACCTTCTCGTTCAACGTGACCAGTACAAAGTCATCTTTCGTTATAAATTTGTCCCCATCTGTCGATACTCACGTCTAGCGCATGATGATTTTTACATTCTACTGATAAGTAATTTGCTGATGCTGGCACTTCAGCTTGACTGACTCGTCATGATCTTGTTGTTTTCCGTTCTGGCTGCTGCAGTCGACATGTGTTCCATTAAGGTTACGGGTTTAAAGTTAAAGTTTAGTTGCAGATGGACGATCGGCGTTTGTGTTGGTTGCATGCCAGCTGGCGGTTTTCCTCAAGGCTGAGTGCACGTCAAAATGTTCTACGTTTGGGTGCAACGTCGTATATGCTGATGTCAAACGCCACAAAATATGGATAATTAGTTAATATTGACGCCTAAAATATCAAAATAGGGAGGTTAGGGCTTGATCATAAACACAAACAGGACTTCAACTCGTTATCAGCCAACTTTAATTCGCTACGGAAGATAAAACATCAGGCTTTAGAAAGGCGAGCTATATGGTTTCACTTACACAACAAATATTCAGGACCTTTATAAGAGTTATGGTAACCGTTGCTTGTGCTGGAGGCTACCATAGTCCCCGACCCTTCTGATGAGGATGGGACTAGGTGAGGTGAGGTGAGGTAACCGTTACACAACACCATTCTCCTAATGTGTGCCGCAAACCATTCTAAAGTAGCTCGACCTTTCTAATTGGAGTGTAATTCAAACCCTGTACGAAACATACTTTTTTCCCACAAACATCGCTCAAATAGCGTGGATGAGGAACCCACTAAACGTGAGGTACTTGCCGCTATCACTGTACAAACTGCGATCGCTGCCCAGTTCCACCCAAACCTCGTCCCCAGGCTGCAGCTGCAGGATGGCGCTGTTACTGCTGGACTGGCCATTGGATTGCTGGTCGTTGATCTCGAGCAGACTTACCATCTTTGCACCATTCTTCATTAGACAGACGAAATATATGGCGTTGGGTAGATACAGCGTCATACCAGTGAACGTGAAGAAGTAGACGCCTCCGACTGTAGCCACAAATTTCCCCGTCTCCTGGTTGTAGGCCCCGCCCACGTTGCTAAGGATGACGTCATATGTCACCACCGTATTAGACGAAGGCTTCTCAAGTTTGGTCGTTCTGGCCACGGAAAACGCCACGACAAGTGGGGCAGGTGGGCTGGTACCGGGTACTCCCTTCTCACCTCTCGATCCCTGTTGACCTTTGTCTCCCTTCTCACCTGCCGGTCCGACCGGACCCAGCTTACCTGGCGCACCTCTCACGCCCTTCTCACCTGGCCCACCTTTCGGTCCTATCAGGGGATAGTATAAAATTTGTTTTTTAACAATTTGTTTTCATATTGTGATAACCGGTACCAAATGTTAAATCAAGATGTATTTGCTATCCACCAAATATTGCAGCGATGGGTAGCTGATTAATACCCACGACAAAATGTCCGAGACATGGTACAAAACAGCCATTGTGCTATTACAACTTGTGGATTTGCGTTTTTTAAATCGAGTAATCTTACTTTAAAATCAAACTAACAGGTAGTGTTAAATTCTCAAACCCTCGGCAGACAAAGTGCGGTGTTAGTAGAGCAGACTGGCAGTGAATAATTTCTAGGCGATAATTTTATACTTTGGATACAGATACATGTAACGTTATGGACGTTTTCCCATGGTTTCTTTAGCTGTGAGCCTTCCTTACCTTGCGGCCCCTCAGTCCCCGGTTCGCCCTTCGCGCCAGGCGCCGCCACCACGGTGATGTTCTGACTGTTGTGCAGCTGACGGGAACACGTCCCACCGCCCGCTGTCGTCGGTTCGTCGGCGAAAATGGCGGGAAGAATAAGAAGGGAGAGTACCACTGCGGTGTTCATCCTGACGATCATGATCAATCCACACTTCATGAGAGTTGAGTTAAATTTTCGAAATTCAAGATTGAGTCGAGCGAACCGACGTTTGCGTTTTCCCTGTTGGGTCGAATGTGAGAAGTAAACCGTCCCATGCTCACACTTGTTGCCGGAGTATTTACGAATACCAGTTGCCCTGCAAGTACTTAAAAGGGCGGACTTCGCTAGAACTATAAACATAACAGACGTTTGAAGTGGCCAAAAACGTTTTCGGTAGAGATTAACTAGCACTTACAAGAAACCAGAGAAGACGTCTATCTCTTCTTAGGAATGTAAGAAAGTCCTACCGCGGGTTCCCGTTTTCCACCAGTGGGAAAAAGGATCTAACGTTAGAACACTTTGCTCAATGTGAGCTCAATGTGATAATTTTACGTTATCTCCGTGATCTAATGGCATTGCACTACTTTCAGAACTTTCATTTTTTTTACGATATACAGTTATATTTCAACATTGTCGCGCGTGCGTGGTATCGTCACATAATATTCACGAGTCGTAGAAAACACTTGTCAGCAGCTGAGCGTTGTGATCAGCAGCTGAACGCCGATAAACATGAACAAGTGGACCGTAGCCACAAACCATACCCATTCCACGAGTTGCTAGGGACAACAGGTGTTTAACGACGCCCGTAGCTATAGACATTCTGAAATGGTGAGGTTAGGACTTGGTCATGAACACAAACACAGCAACTCTTCATCAGTCCACTTTAATTCGCTACAGAAGATAATCATTAGACAGGTCTCGGCTATGAAAATACGAGCTATACGGTTTCAAACAAATTACACAACAAATATTCACGACCTTTATGATATTATGGTAACACATAATTTTCCTACTATGTGGCGCAAACACTCGTATGTCGAATTCTTAAAAGTAACTCAACCTTTTCAATCGAAGTGTACGATGTACGATGCATCATTTTTTTCTACAAACATCGCTCAAGTAGCGTGAACGAGGAACCCACTGAACGTGAGGTACCTACTGCCATCACTGAACAAACTGTGACCCTTGTGCAGCTGCACCCAAACCTCGTCCCCAGGCTGCAGCTGCAGGATAGCGCTGTTACTGCTGGACTGGTGATTGGGGTTTCCGCCGTTGCTCGCGTACAGACTAACCATCCGTGCACCATTCTTCATTAGACGGACGTAATAGTTGGAAGTGGAACGCGGCGTCATACCAGTAAAGGTGAAGAAGTAGACGCCTCCGACTGTAGCCACAAACTTCCCCGTCTCCTGGTTGTAGGTCCCACCCACGTTGCTAAGGACGACGTCATACGTCAGTGTAGTGTCGGACGAAGGTTTCTGAAGACTGCTCGTCCTTGCCACGGAAAACGCCACGACAGGTGGAGCAGGTGGGCTGGTACCAGGTGCTCCCTTCTCACCTGCCGGTCCCTGTTCACCTTTATCTCCCTTCTCACCTGCTGGTCCGACCGGACCCAGCTTACCTGGCGCGCCTCTTGGAGCTCTCTCACCTGGCTCCCCTTTTGGTCCTATCAGGGATAGTGTAAAATCACTGTTCGTTTCTTAAATGCTATGATATCAAACCAATGCCAAAGTAGTAAGATGCGTTTACAAAATTGCTGTACCATGGTAAAGGAATTACGTGGTACAAACTTCCCATCGTGCTCTTTTATAAATTTAAATGCTTGATAGATTGGGGTTTTCGAGCTACCTTGCTTTAACTGACAGTTTATTCTAACGTTGCTGTCTCAAACCTTTGACCGAAATAGAATGGATTCTCGACGATAACCGTAACGTTATACTTTTGAATGCATCTATGGACGCTATTGTCCTCTCTGATTTCGTCAGCTGTGTGTCTTCCTCACCTTGCGGTCCCTTAGTCCCCGGCTCGCCCTTGGCTCCAGGCGCCGCCACCACCGTGATGTTCTGACTGTTGTTGAGTTGACGGGAGCAGACGCCGCCCTGGTCTGTCTCCAGTGCCGCAAAGGTGCGGAGGACGAGAAGGAGGGAAACCAGCACAGCAATCTTCATCTTGAGTTAGCAAGGGCTGATTTCAAATGATGTGAAGGGGTGAAAATCTTGGCTTTTACGACTGCGTGGTTTCGACTTGAAGGGTCACATAACAAGGAGACTGAAGCCGTTATTTACGTAGAACGTAGTCCCGAAGATTGACAGAAAACTGTTCGTTGGGGGTAGACCAGGGCATGTGCGTTGGGGCGGAGGTTGCAATTGTGCGAAATGTAGATACAATATGCAATTTTGATTCGGTTATGATAAATCACAAATTCGTGCTTCAGTTTCTGGCCCAACATTCTGGTACAAAATGGTTTCCTATACCTTATCCAACGGGATGCATTGTGAAAATAAATCTTTATGCTATTCTTTGTGATCCATCCCTTGAAGGATGAAAGCGTCTTTAGCATGATGTAAACCTCGCCAGAAAGCCTTTAATTTAAATGCTGCTGACAGAAGTATGGAATTATCCATTAGTACTACTACTAGTTCTGTTCTATCAACATCGTGTTAGGTGACTGATAATGGACTACTTGGCGAACCTTGTATTTATTCAAGGCGGTTGAATAAAACCACCTTGCTTTGTTGTGTATTTTGTAGCTGATTGACATAAAGCTGACATTTGGGTAGTATCTAGTCACATTGGAGTCGTTATGTTAGCTAGGCACACCACTAAATTATATGTACACTTGAATACACAGTGCCATTAGATGTTTGCTCTTAGCTAGCTGTCCTACTTCAGCTGAACGGGTTACAGATGCAGAAGCATCTTTTGACTCCACTTCCCATTTTCTCCTTTCCAAATGTGACGAAAGATTTGCAAAGAGGCAAAAACGAGTTTATTGAATGTGAGTTACGTACGTGCCCAGCTACCTAATGTTCGACAAGAAATCACAAAGAGTGTGAATCAAAATGCGGCTTCAAGGCTTTTGCGTTCATTTCATTTGTCCTGAGTGGCAAAGTATAGACACGAGCATTAGTCAAATCTAAAATTCTGTCGCGGCTGCACTTTGCATACGTGTTTTCATTAAAAGTTGGCCATAGAATTGATTGGTTCTCGTTTCGATTCATCTGTGCTTTTATCTCATTTGCACTTGAGAAAACACGTTACATCTACAGCGCATAACATTGAGACTAGAATAACTGAACACTAATCGTAACATGGAGAAGTAGTAATATGAATGAACATCACATGTGCAGATATCAGCAATAACATCATGACTAATTTCTCCATGGACTATGCACAATAGACGTTGGCCACAGTCATTGATTGGGTTGATTACATTTTGATCGTGTCTTGCTCAATACCTTCATTTTTAGGTGATATTACTCTGATTAATAATTAATAATAAGTATTTGTATAGTATGGACATAAATGTTCGTAAACTATGAAAAACCGGAATCAAATCCTGCTGAAATACGTTCGATATTGTATTTTTCCATCAAGCTTGTAAATGTCTTCTGACTTTCGTCCTAATCTGGATGGATAAGGAACCCTGAGAACGAGACGTAGCCGCCAGGGTCGCTCCACATGGAGGACCGCCCGTCCAGCTCCACCCAAACCTCGTCCCCAGGCTGCAGCTGCAGGATGGCGCTGTTGCAGCTGGAGATATGGTCTCCGTTCGACCTGTCGTACAGACTGACGATCTCTTCTCCGTTCTTCTTCAGCCGGCTCCAGTAGGCGGACCCCACCACGCTCGTGGTCATCCCCGTGTATGTCAACATGTAGTAACCGCTCACCTGAGGCGCGAACTTCCCGGTTGTCTTGTTGTAAGCGTTGCCCACGTTGGTGTGAACGATGTCGAACGTTACTATCGTGTTTTCTGGAGCGTTCAGAATCCGGACTCTCAAAGTAGCGGAGAACGCCACGAAACTGGCGCCAGGTACAGTGTCGGACACGGTGTTACAGTTCGACCCTTCCGTACAGGGCATCCCGGGTTGTCCTCTCTCTCCTTTCGCACCTGCCGAGCCTGGCTCACCTTTCTGTCCCTTCACACCTGGAGATCCTGCAGCACCTGGATCACCTTTCTTACCCCGGGCACCCCTCGCACCTTTCTCACCTGCGGGGCCAGGCCGAGACTTACTTCTGTCAGCTTGTTGATGTATGCCCCACCGGCCTGGAATAAACAGCACATGGTTTAGTTTACTCATTGAGACTGCTGAAATTGCATATTTTTCTAAAGGGGTTCTTAATATTTCTATGTTATCTACTTTGCTGATAAATGGTATTATCCTAGTTAGCTGAAGACAAATAGAAAAGGAGATCCTATCCTTTATCACAGATCCATTGTACTTGTTTGAATGCATTTCTCGTTGTCGTAACCAAAGCCTGACGATATAGAAACGTTTTGTAACTATAAACTTAGTCAAGACGTGTAAAGGAATCTTGTATATAGATCACACAACACTTGGAAAAGAAAGTAAAGGTATTTGAATACATCTTAAATTGCAATTACGTTGCCGCTGCTACCTGCACTTACATGTGCATTTACTGCACCCACTTACTTTGGGATTGCAGGGACATCGACTAAGTGAACTTTTCAACATCCCCGGACTGTTTGTCTTCATAACTCAGTACTGCGGACTTTGAAGAGCCCGGAGCCGAACATTCCAAGTCAAGTTCAAAGGTCTAACTTCTACAAGACCGCAAAATTATCTCCATGTGTTCCTGAAGGTCAACCTATTGACTGGAAGGACATTTTTTAAACTTTCGACGTTGTTTAGGTGACAAGATACATTGAGGAGTAAATCTGTATGATGGTTGATAAATGGAAATGACATGTCACGTGGTACACAGGAAAAATGGTTCCACAAATAGGAATAAAAGCCACGACCTTGTCAGAGAATATCAGTGTAGATTTACTGATCTAGGTCATAGGCTGCCGTCAGTAGGTCAGGTCAGCTGATAGAATAGAACCCCCCTAACGTTGAACAGATCTAACGTTTTAGGAAACATAAAACAAGCAGTAGGTTTGATAAGATTCCCGGTCTTATATTTGCTTTATTTTTATTTCTATTCACTCCCAGTGCAATGGCCTATATGGTAGATTTTTCGCTTTTCAGTCGGAATGTCGTGAGTTCGAAGACAGGTCAAGTCAAAGACGTTAAAATGTATAGTTGCTGCTTTCTCTGCTTAGCTTTCAACATTTGCGAAAGAGTATGATAGTTGAGCGCACAGACCACTCCCAGTGAGTTTGATAGCCTCTTCCGTACATAGTGACTGCACAAAGCTGTGTGGCCCAGGCTACAGAAACGGAGAAGGAAAGGATTTTGATTTTACCTTTTTATATTTACTCTCGACTCTGCCAGTGCCGTCGTTACGAATTGCCAATTTTAGGCCAGACGTTTTTTCTTCAAATGTTACTGCTATATGTTCCATTCAGTCTAATGAATATGCTCGAGACGTTGACGCGTTTAAAGCGAAACAAAACCAATAGCAACTGAGTAAGGTAAGAATTTATTGCCTAACGATCACAGTGACAACATGCGTCAACCTTTTGACATTGTAAAAAGTAACACCAGCTTGAGTTGACAGTCTTTTTTACATTCAGCCTTAAAAATAGCAGTTTTAATGTTTTTTTTTCTTGCATCGAATGAAGGTGACAGATACAGTGGCTGCAAAGTCAGACGGTGTCTGTTTGTATTAATATCGCAGCATCATGTCATGAGACACTATGAAAGCTTAACGATCCCAGCTGGACAAGTTTAGAGGAATGAATCCTTGCTGTTCAAATTATAGGTTTCTTTATGTTCTCATTGATGACAATACATCCTACCAGCCTTGTAGTACCTGCTCAAAATTCACACGTATCAATTTCATTTTCTTAAATTTTACGATTACTGTTCTGTGGTTTCTTTTTTTTACATAATTTGCATGCATTTGTGCTTTGCATGTCTGTATTTGCGTTTTTTTTATTAATATTGTTCTTTACTTTTGGAATGTCGTCATCATGTCCTGTATTTCAATTTTGCAATAAAAAAACTATGTGTTTTACATCTATCAACATTATGAAAAACACCGTACTCACCCCTGAGGCCTCTCGGCCCCATGGCCCCTTTAGGTCCGGGCGGCCCGGCTGGAGCCAGCACGGTGATGTTGGTACACGGTGTGGAGCAGGAGTCTTCCTCTGCCGCGTTACACAAACACAAACAGACGAAACAGAGGATAACACAACAGCTTGCCGCGCTCGTAATGAGTCGAGATTTTTTCAAGGTCTCCACCATTTTCTAGGCCGCTGAGTACGACATTTGGTGAATCTGAAAGAAAAAAATTGCTAAACGACAGCAGTCAGTTCAAAGAAGGCCAAAGGTGCGCTAGGGTCAGAAATTGAGGGAGGCGGAGGACTTCGCGGTAACCTGCCATGCTCTGCCCTCGCCCTAAAAAAAAAACGTCGTTATGTGTCTGTGGGCCGGCTGTTGTCTGTGGAGAAGTGCTGTGTGTCCAAGGCCTCCACCCGCGGGCATGCACATTCTAGGCACCCAAATGCAAGTTGTTAATAAGGATGTAAGCCTTTGTTTGTGCACTAAGAAGAATTGACAAATACCATGATCCGTAGCTATTGTAAATTCCTTAGGCGATGTTGTATCGACAATGCGTTCGTTATTAGTAAGACAGCAACCAGTTTGTACATGCGGTTCTGCGGCCTCGATAGGTGTAATATTGTCCAGGTGGTCTGCTGCCGCCCGTAGGTAACCCCGTGTCTTGAACGATTAACGATAAGATCACACGCGTCCGCATAACTGAAGCCCCAACACCAACATAGTTACCACACACTGTGATTAAGTATTAAAGGACCGTGCAACCTGGAGACTACTAACGGAGCGGAGCAAGGGGCCAGCCCCTGGCCTATGCACTTAGGCAGGATTAAGTAAGGTTTATGGGAACAGATAGATAAGTTTTGATCTTGGCAGTTTGTCTAACTCTAAGAGCATAAGAAGGTACAACACTTCGAAGTATAAGAATTAAAGTTTGCGCGGTAAACGTACAGGGACACTTAACCTTTTTGCAACTCATAGAAATGTTGTAAAAAAGATTGATACATTAAGTCACAACACAAGTTAAAATCTTGGCGTATGAATTTCGAGGACGTCATTATTTCACCTCAGGGTTTATTTCAAGACGTGTACATCAGGGATAGCAGAGAATCTGCAGCTGACTTGTGCGTGTAGCCATTTACTTATTTGCAGCATTTGCTAAACGACTTCTTCTGACGTGAGAAGATCCACATCTGGCGCATCTATCTTCTGGGGTTGGAGGACTGGGCTTGAGCAGGGGCTACACGACAGGACCTTGATCACCTTTAAATTGTTTGTTCTATTTTTAGAAATCTGCGGTATGTTGTAGATAAAGAGGAGCAGGTGGAAATGCTGTCACCGGTTATGGGCGTCCGTGACAAATGCATTAACTCAGTTTGAAGACAGGTATCGTTGAATTTTCATTCCTGCTTTGCTGTGGAATCTTCCCCACGTCTATGTAGCAAGGTTATTTGCATAACATGTTTATCATTATGAACATCTTGATCTAAGCTATCTGTATGCCTGAAATAATGGAAATCCGTTGTTCCTTTCTTCAGTTATCCTCTTTGGAATGTCTTGATAAAAACGCCCCTGCACTTCCAAAAATGAAATGTTAGGGGGCTGAAACCTACACCACATTTTACTGACGTTGAAAGCTACGTGCTATTTAAATATCAAGACCATATCATATCCGGGACAAGAGATACATTGAAAAAGTGGCTATGATAGAATACCTCATTAATTATGCAAATGTTCCTGCAATTTGCATAATTTGAATTCTATTTTGTATATTTTAATCTAAGCTACCAATATACTACCTATAGACCAAAAGACATGAAAATCCTTTTTTATATCATCTTCGGAATATCTTTATAAAATGCCCCTGCAATTCATAATTTGTCGCTAGGGTGTCTAAACATACGTCACTTCTTCCCGAGCACAAGAGCTATCTAACACTGAAAAATCGTGTACATAGCTTGTTAAGAACACAAGATATAAAAACCGAAATTTCCACTGCAGTACCAAGGGAAGCCGATAGGGTAGAGGTAGGGGGTGGGTGCAAAAATCATTTCCAATGTTCGTCTACATACACCACCAACACATCAAGTATGAAAACAATCCACCAAGCCGTTCTTGAGTTACCTTGTTGACAGACACACACACACACACACACACACGCACACACACACACACACACACACGCACACACACAAACGCTAGTGAATTCATTTCGAGGACGTCATTATATCACTCAAGGGTGTATTTCAAGACGTCTACATCAGGGATAACGAAAGAACTGTAGCTTACTTGTCCATGTAGCGTTAAACACTATTTGCAGCATTTGCTAAACGACTTCTTCTGACGTGAGAAGATCCACATCTGGCGCATCTATCTTCTGGGGTTGGAGGACTGGGCTTGAGCAGGGGCTACACGACAGGACCTTGATCACCTTTAAATTGTTTGTTCTATTTTTAGAAATCTGCGGTATGTTGTAGATAAAGAGGAGCAGGTGGAAATGCTGTCACCGGTTATGGGCGTCCGTGACAAATGCATTAACTCAGTTTGAAGACAGGTATCGTTGAATTTTGATTCCTGCTTTGCTGTGGAATCTTCTCCACGTCTATGTAGCAAGGTTATTTGCATAACATGTTTATCATTATGAACATCTTGGTCTAGGCTACCTGCATGCCTAAAATGATGGAATCCGTTGTCCCTTTCTTCAGTTATCCTCTTTTGAATGTTTTGATAAAAACGTCCATGCACTTCCAAAATTAAAGGTTAGGGGGCTGAAACCTACACCACCTTTTACTGACGTTGAAAGCTATATGTTATTTAAATATCAAGACCATTTCATATCCGGGACAAGAGATACATTGAAAAAGTGGCTATAATAGAATATCTCATTAATTATGCAAATGTTCCTGCAATTTGCATAATTTGTATTCTATTTTGTATTTTTTGGTCTAAGCTACCTATATACCACCTATATACCAAAAGACATGAAAATCTTTCGTTCTATCTTAAGTTATCATCTTTGGAATATTAAAAAGATACCCCTGCAATTCCACATTTAGCGCTAGGGTGCCTAAACTTACGTCACTCGTTCCCGAGCACAAGAGCTATCTAACGAAAAATCGTGTCCATAGCTTGTTCAGAACACGAGATATAAAAACCGAAAGTTCCACTGCAGTGCCAAGGGAAGCCGATAGGGTAGAGGTAGGGGGTGGGTGAAAAAATCATTTCCAATGTTCGTCTACACACCCCACCAACACATTAAGTATGAAAACAATCCACCAAGTCGTTCTTGAGTTATCTTGTTGACACACACACACACACACACACACACACACACACACACACACACACAAACGCTAGTGAATACATTTCGAGGACGTCATTATATCTCCCAAGGGTGTATTTCAAGACGTGTACATCAGGGATAGCAGAGAATGTGCACCTGACTTGTCCATGTAGCCATTTACTTATTTGCAGCATTTGCTAAACGACTTCTTCTGACTCACGTGAGAAGTTCCACATCTGGCGCATCCATCTTCCGGGGTTGAAGACCGGATTTGTCAATGGGGCTACACGACAGGACCTTGATCACCTTTAAATTGTGTGTTCTATTTTTAGAAATGTGCGGTATGTTGTAGATAAAGAGGAGCAGGTGGATTTTTTGTCACCGGTTATGGGCGTCCGTGACAAACGCCCTTAACTCAGTTTGAAGACAGGTATCGTTGAATTGTCATTCCTGCTTTGCTGTGGAATCTTCCTCGAGCAACAGAAACGGTTTACATAGGAAAAGTTCAACCTTTGCATTGGTCTTCTTTTTCGTCACGAACAGAACATTTGGGTCTCACACACTTGTGAGTATTCTACTTCCGTATGAGTTCCGTATCGACATTTTTGTTATACGCAATCGTAAGCACAATATAATACGCACCTCATACGCATCTTCATCGTTTTGTGTAAGTTTTGTTTACACAGGCATACGCACAGTATTCGTAAATACATAAACACCGTATTTTCTGACACAACAATAGTCACTACACACATGATAGATAAACGATAAGTGCAAGTGAAGCTCTCTTCACTTTTTAATTCCGGAGGGCAAAGTGTTTTTGTTAGATATGTCACCATCACCGATTATACTGGAATGTCCCCATACTGCGTACACTCTAACACAAACTGTTCATACTTGTTTATCGAAGAAAGAGAAAGGACATCCGCAGTCAGATTCTTAGCAGGCGGTTTCGGCTGTGAATCATCCGCTCCGCATGTGGTCTTAAGAAGTTGGGAGTCCGCTTAAGCCGCTGACCTTGAACGCCTGCCAAGTTTATGCTCCACGTCTCATTACCTGCCTTCCGCCTGCCTGCCGCCGGAGACTGTTGAAATACTCCTTTATAAAGTTTATGCCTTTTGGCTAGCCTCCTTCGCAGACTCTAGCTAGTGTTGCTGGCTTATATTTTATTTCATTTTATGGGGTGGGGTGGGGGGCACTGCTGGTTCGCGATTCTCAACGTTGACTAACACATCGGGAAAGGGAGTTTGCCGTGGGAGGGAGTTTGCCTGGAAAGGTAGTTTGCCGCTACGGGGAGAAACTCCTTCCCACGGCAAACTACCTTCCTAGGTCCCGGCATAAGAGAACCTTAGTCAAAGTTGAAAATCGCCAACATTAACACCTTCCCATAAAATAAAAGCCAGCCCTGCTAGTCTGCGAAGAGGGCTACCTTACGCCGCCTTGAAGGTGCGGAAATGACTTCGTGTGAAGTTCTACTACACCACAAAGGCACTTGTAACGATACCAAAATATTGTTGGCAATACTTCCCAGTACATCGGAGGTGCCGATTTCCCTGATGTGAAGAGAGCTACTTTTATCGTACTGATAAAACATGGCCAATCAAGTGTGGCTGGCAGTGAAGACAATTTTCTCTGATACATATCGTCATTTATGACCGTGTCCTAACAGCGCATGAAGACGTAAAGTAATATTTATCTTCTACCCCAGAGTTTGACATTTATGCGTGAACTAGGTGGATAACAATTTTTGTTGAAGGATCCCCTTTCTTAACCTAATTGTAATGAATTATTACATTCATTGCCCAATATTACAGTAACGGTTATTGACATGATTACGCTTACTGTACTTGCACAAAGCCTAACGCCCTATTCTCCCAGTCTTTTCCAGCTGTCTCGCCCAGTCGCTCTGAACTCATAACGTTAACGTTATGCGCGTGTGACGTCAGCAATGGTCAAAGGTTGTTGGAAGTCGATACCGCCACCTGCCTCCGCCGGAATGCAGATGGTTACTCTCCAAGCAGAGGTTAGGCTCCGGCTGTATTTTTAAACGTTTTTTTAGTCGTTTATATCGGGATTTCTATTTTGGATTGCATCTTGCTGTGTTAAAACCTAACCTAGCCAGCCTTGAAGGTGCGGAAACCTAACCTAGGTTTTAACACAGCAAGATACAATACAAAATAGAAAGCCCGACAGAAACGACTAAAAAAAACAGCCGGTGCCTAACCTCTGCTTGGAGAATAGCAGATGGCCTCTTTTACTCCTCTCACAAAGTAGTCCTGTTCGGTATCCTGAATATTGATGCACTCCAGCGAAACTGTGTAACCCGGGGGATTCAATATGAATGTGTTGTGGACCCTTGTTTTAGTGACGACGAACTGGGTCGCCTGTGTTGTTGAAGAATCTGTTTTTCACCGAACATTTACTGAAGAAGACTGAGCGAGCCAGTCAAAAATTCCGATGAGTTCAGTTTTTGTGTTATAGCATAGATTTCTTCATAGTGTATTTTGCCAACTCAGATGAACTTCCTTGTCTCTTCCTGTTCTCCTGTTATACATGGTGGATGAGGTACCCTGAGAACGTGACGTAACCCGTGTAGCCCCCCCACATGGAGGACCGAGCGTCCAGCTCCACCCAGACCTCGTCCCCAGGCTTCAGTAACAAGATGGCGCTGTTACTGCTAGAGAGATGTTCTCCGAGCGACTTGTCGTACACGCTGATGATCGGCTTTCCGTTCTTTGTCAGCCGACTCCAGTAGGCGGAGCCCTTCACGCTAGTCGTCATCCCGGAGAACGTGAACATGTAGTACCCTGGAACGGAAGGCGCGAACTTTCCCGTAATCTCGTCGTAAGCGTTTCCGGCGTTCGTGATGACGGAGTTGTACGTCACGATCGTGTTTTCGGGGACGTTGAGGACGCGGTTGGCTAGGACGGCGGAGAACGCGACGAACGGTACGTCTGCCGGTACCGCTGCTTGCGGACCAGGTCCCCCGGGACAAGTCGACCGGCAGGGCCAGCCAGCCTCACCCTTCTGCCCCTGGTTACCTGGTTGTCCATTTTTACCTGTCGCGCCTGGTTTTCCTGGATCACCTTTACGACCTGACACACCTGATTGCCCAGGTCTGCCCGGGTAACCAGGTACACCCTGTCTACCACGAGCCCCCCTGTCGCCCTTCTCTCCCTTGTCTCCCGTGAGACCTCGCGACCCGGGCGGCCCCTGTACGACGTTTGACGGTCCAGTCGCAGCTGCAGGACCTGGTACACCTGGCGGACCCTGCACACCTGGCTCCCCCTTGTCTCCCTTCTGTCCAGGTGATCCCACACCTGGCGGTCCCGGCACACCTGCCCGTCCGTTCTCACCTGCTTGTCCCTGGTCACCTTTCTTTCCTTTCTCACCAGGCATTCCCTGGAGACCCATCCATCCTCGATCCCCCTTCTCACCTGGCGGGCCCTCTATTCCAGGAAACCCCCGCACACCTGTCTGACCTGGATCTCCCTTGGGACCACGTCGACCAGGTGCACCTGGCGGGCCTTGCTCTCCATTTTTACCTGGGCGTCCTGTCACATTTGGCTTTCCCGGAGCACATGAAATCTTGGCCGGCCCCATCGCGCCGCCATATCCCCCTCCTCCGTCCCCTCGTACCAGCTCACACAGTCCCGGCTCACCTGTTACATCCAAACAAACGTCTTTGAGATAAAGCAGCACTGTGTCCTTCTTATATATCTTTTCTTGTATGATATATATGTGATATTATATATGATATATGATGCCCTGTTTTACAGTTAAATTGTATCTGTATATAACATGTATGTCTTCCATGTTAAAGCATGTAAATGTGTGTGCCAAGTGCTTCTGGATTAGATCCATGCACAGGCGCCTCTCTAGTCTGAAAGACTACTGTAGTAAGTGACAGCGGTCTTTCGTATAGTAATTTTTAAAGGGATCAGATGTGCTTATGATATATCTTCAACGGTAAATTGAAAGACCTACCTTTTATGAGAAACACATTATGTAATTTAGACCGGGTGAACCTTGAGAATGCTTGCCTAGACGACATTTGCTAATTTATTACTGTATAAGAGATGATTGGACGGCTTCCAACCTTCTTCATTTCCACTTAGTCGAGACCTGACATGACTAAACTAAATACATCAGTAATACCAGTGGCTAAGTAGTGACACATTGTTACGATGCAAGCGGGATAGGTAGAAGCGACGAACCAACTATCTAAAAATTGGCAACGACTGCACAATGGTAACGGTCACGGAATCAAACACAAGCTTTCTTTTTGCTAGCAATGCCGAATATAAATTCGTGAAATATTAGCGGACACTCACCCCTGAGGCCTCTCGGCCCCATGGCCCCTTTAGGTCCGGGCGGCCCGGCTGAAGCCAGCACGGTGATGTTGGTACAAGGTGTGGAACAGGAGTCTTCCTCTGCCGCCTTACACGAACATAAAAAGACAAAACAGAGGAAAACAGAACAGCCTGCCGCGCAGGTAGCAAGTCGAGCCCTGGTCTCCGCCATGGCAGGTAGGGTTGTGGACAGAACGTCGTACGGGAAATTTGCAAAATATTTGCTCAGAGACAGCGAACCAAAAAATTGGAGAATACCCCGACGAAATCCTCAGAGTGCCAAGATTGAAGTCAAAGGTTTAGTTGTTATTCTGGCAATCTGGCCTTGTTCTACAATTGCGACAATAGCCTCTCTTGCTTGTATGTACCTATGTATAGTAAACCGATCCTTGTGTTCCAAATTGGGTGCATGTGACGTTGATTTAGAAACAGCAACTGCACATGTGGCTAGACATGTGATATTTGCCTTTGGTAGTTAGAAGAAAGAAGACGAGTTTATATAAAAGAAAATAGACAAGATAATGTACATACTGTGGGTATTGAAATTATAGGACGAAAGACAAGCAGTATGGTGTTATTAGGTTGATTATTCTGGCACAAGATGAACAAAATTGTTCTCGGTGGCTCTAGAGGATATTAATTCTGTGACGTTGACACTTTAAGTAGGGGCATGTTAACTTCAAAGGTTTACACAATCACTAACACACACACACAGACACATGTGCTGCCAACCCTGCCGGTAATAGGCACTGCTGCGTTTTGGAGTCGTACATCGCTTTAGTTTTCAACTTTTCCATCTATCCATCTTACCATTACTCAGGGTAAAGAAAGAAAGAAAAGACTCTGTGCTCGGTTTACGTAGGATCCAAGGTTAGATGCACTGGTGGTGTCAAACATGCCACAGAAAGACTGAGCATGTCATATCGCATCGTAGCGAGAGCCAGATGGTGTAAACGGACAGTTCAAATTCTGACCCAGTCGCTGTAGACTGGAGCCAAGTCCACGCTTCACGTGATCTTATACAAACCACACTTTCTGCCAGCCGACGCCGTTCGTCGTCGAAATCTCTTACAAAATCTCCGTTGATGTCGTGAGACTGGAAATGATTACACAGACAACTGCTTTGATGTATCAAAATCGTCTTGTTTTCCATACTTAACAGAGTTTACAACAATTTAATGTGATAATAACTGCCTGCGAATACAGTGCTAACCAGGTTTATTCTCATCCCATCTTATCTTCCAGATACAATGTACCAGATTTTAGACAACGAAGTAATTTATAAAAGTTCATTTTGGCGGTTACAATGCACACACAATTCCTCTCTTTTAAGTGATACATTGGGTAGTACCCTTTTTTGTCAAGAACAGTTGGAAACGTGTTCGTATTGCACAAGCTTGTTGCTTGAGTCTACGGCTTCCTTCACAGTTAGGCTTAGGTCCCAACTGCACCGGTGCCCGTCAGGGATGTAGTCCCGGCCGGGCTCCGAAGCCACAAATTTGTCCTAGTGGACTGCTGGATACCGGGGTTACCGGGTCCCGGATTCATTTTAAATCCGACGCCAATTCAACCTGGTGCCCGGCCGGGCTAAAAAAAAATACCCCAGTGGCCCCAAGCTTTTGCCCCAAAAAAGACCTGCTCCAATTTTTCCAATTGGGACCTCGCCTTTTATATCCTATGTTACACAATCCCTCGCTACCAGAGGCTGATTGAAGATATTTCCCTTTACTTTGAGTGTACAAAAATGTTCGATTGGTCTCTGCTATAAATCATACATGGTGGATGAGGTACCCTGAGAACGTGACGTAACCCGTGTAGTCCCCCCACATGGAGGACCGAGCGTCCAGCTCCACCCAAACCTCGTCCCCAGGCTTCAGTAACAAGATGGCGCTGTTACTGCTGGAGAGATGCTCACCGAGCGACTTGTCGTACAGGCTGATGACAGGTTCTCCGTTCAGCATCAGCCGGCTCCAGTAGGCGGAGTCCTTCACGCTTGTCGTCATGCCGGAGAACGCCAACACGTAGTACCCCCGTATGGAAGGCGCGAACTTCCCCGTTGTCATGTCGTACGCCCTCCCCACGTTGGTGTGGACGATGTTGTACGTCACGATCGTGTTTTCCAGGGCGTTGAGGATGCGGTTGGCTAAAGCGGCGGAGAACGCCACGAACGGTAAGTCCGCCAAGCGGCCGTGCGCGCCCAACACCCCCCCTCCACAGTTGCACGACTTTCCCGGCTCGCCCTTGTCGCCTTTGAACCCTGTCCTCCCCTGACCACCTGGTTGACCATATTCACCCGGTGTACCTGTCTTACCTGGCTTTCCTGGGTCACCTTTAGGTCCCTTCATACCTGGCATACCTTCAGGTCCAGGTGAGCCCGGATAACCAGGTGTTCCCTGTCCGCCCTCGAACCCCCTGTCACCAGGGAACCCCCTGTCGCCTTTCTCCCCCTTGTCTCCCGGCACCCCCCTAGATCCAGGTGGTCCTTGCAGCGCGTACGACGCGCCGCTCACTGTTGTGTAGGTTGACTCGCCCGGCGGTCCTGGTCTGCCGGGATCACCTTTCTGTCCCTTCTCTCCAGGTAAACCATCCTCACCTGGGACACCACGCACCCGAGTTGTTCTCACCTCAGCAGGCTCACCTTTCTCTCCCTTCTCACCTGCCACGCCATCCTGCCCAGGTAAGCCTGGAGGGCCGGTCCTTCCCTCCACACCTTTCTCGCCCTTTTCTCCAGGTACTCCGGTGGCGCCGATTTTCCCCTCATCACCTTTTGCTCCCTTTTTCCCAGTCACGCCCTCACCTGGTCGCCCTGGGATACCAGGTAGCCCAACCGCACCAGTTCTCCCAGGCGTGCCTTTATCTCCCTTTTCTCCAGGTAATCCTATGGAACCAGGTGGTCCCGGAATAACAAGAGATGACGCTCCGGCGGCGCTTGTTCTTCCTGGCTCGCCCTTCTCTCCCTTCCGTCCAGGTGAGCCTACACCTGGCGGCCCCGGCACACCTGCCTGTCCGTTCGCACCTCTCCGCCCCGGGTCGCCTTTGCCTCCTTTCTTGCCAGGTCTACCCGGGAGACCTAGCCAACCCGGAGATCCTTTCTCACCTGGCGGGCCTTTCACTCCAGGAAATCCCCGCACACCTGGGTCACCTGGGTCACCTGTATCACCTTTCCGACCAGGTGGTCCATATATGCCTTTCAGTCCCCGCTCTCCCTTCTCACCTGACGCACCAACATCACCTGGGTTTCCTTGAGCACCTGGAATGCCTATCGGCCCCACCAGCCCCATACTGCCGCGGTCGCCTTTCTTTCCTTTTACGCCAAGAGGTCCTTGTGCTCCGGGCTCCCCTGCAATATACAAACAAACAAACAAACTACGTCAATAACTTCAAGTCCAAAACTTAAGGAGATGACACGGCACATCCAAGAAGGTTAGACATCCAGGTTATAACCCACGCAATACAAGGGTTACACAATGAACTAGATAATTTCTTTAACGGCCAGACATTTCAGATAGCTTCCGATGTATTTCGTCAGGCACTGAGGCATCAGCATAATATTAGGCATTTTTTTCATAATGATATAATGAGTATGCTATTTGTTACCTGTCAGAACGTTTATCACTTTGTGTGGTATGCCTCATTTAATTCTGTGGTGCCCAAACGAATTGTTGTCATCCAATCAAACGCTTCACTGCGTTTAAACGTCTTCCAGAACACTTCAGGAATACTGAATATGCAATAAGCATGACAGCCAGTTAACAAGACAGTGTACAACATAAAGGCCATATTGCAGTTGGAGAACTGATAAGACAGAACTAGTGTCGGCATTCTTGAGGTACCACAGAATGACAGATTTATGCACGCTTTTATAGTTGTGATAATGGTGCTCATGGATCCCAGATGCACCCCGTACACATTCGTGTGATTAAAGCCCTGCCCTAAGCCTGTCCGCCCTAATGGACCCAAATTAACCTGTTAGACTGCAGAAAAATATACATCACTTTGTGGAGTCACTTGTGTCGCGACTCCCGCCCTGATTTGTAGCATTGCGTGTGTAAGCTCGATCTTTATTCTGAATTTCATAGCAGCTTGTATAAACCGAGTAGCTTGGCGAGCGGACTCGAGATCCAGAGGTCACGGGTTCGACTCCCAGCGTTCCTGGATGGACGTTGTGTCCATGGGAAAGACTATGGGTGGGTACCGGTACAGGAAATTCTGGTCCAGGTACGGTTCAGGTCCAGGAGACCAGGCCCAGGTCCGGACCTTAACCTAATTGTCTGTGAAAACGTGTGAATGGGCTATACTTGAATGGTCCACTTCGCTACAAGGGAATCTGTTTGGTGCAGTATCCTACTTCTACTGGCGTTTTAAAATCCTATCATCTTGTTCTATAAACAACACTAATGGGTAATGTCTATATATGTTAACCTAGACTAAGTTTGACTGTAGAAACTTGCTAAAAATGACGTCAACTTTCCTCTACTTCGCTCTTGTTTTTTCTTGGGCCTATAAGCCTCAAAACACGTGGACGCCTGCCGGTATTATTTGTTCATTTTCTAATCGGTCCACAATCCGGTCCACTGATTTTTGAGGCCCGTTTTTTTTTTTTCAAGAAGAACAAAACGGTTTTGGACCGGTACACGTACCAACCGTACCGGTACCCACCCTACGAAAGACACTTTACACGACTTTCCCTCCTTCACCTATATGTAAAAATGGACTTCGGTGCCTTTCAAGACCCTAAGTACATTTGATGACAGCTCACCGCCCCTACGACCTCAAAAACTAGATAAAGCTATAGCACTAGCTTTATTCTAATATTCCTGCCATTTATACTGTCCTGAAACATAAATTCTGTACACATAATTGACACGATTTTCCCCCATCAACCTCTGCTTGGAGAGTAGTATATCGTATCATGCCTACATGACTCAAGTTACCCTGATCCTCTTAATCCCCTTACAAGAAGTCTTTAAGATCATCTTGAGACTTCTCCGCCTATTTTGGCACTAGGGTACGTACGTCTCATGGGTCAAAGAAGCTTCATTGGTTGCTTACCGTCTCCAGATTCGGAATGACAATATTTCTCGTCTTTAAAATCTAAGCAGAAGAAACGAATTTAGCAAATCTAGGTGGAAGGCTTAGTCTTGGAATTTTATGCCTGGTTTTGCGACATTTCATGGGTCTTTTTATAGTACGTCTACTCGGAGCTGGCTGAAATGTTTAGAATACTCAAGTATATACTAAATGTTGCAGATACGCACAAAACACAGAGACTGAGTTTGATTCTTACATCTTTTTCTGAGATTACGTAGGAAGGCAATAAAGACACGGAAGAAAGACATTAAGTGAACAAAATACCCGTTCCTTACCTCTTAGCCCCATATCTCCCTTCTGTCCAGGCGAAGCCACCACAGTAATGTTGGTGCAGGGTTTGGAACAAGTCCCCTGCTCGTCTACTTGGGATGCTGACATAACGGCACAGCCTCGGTTTACGAGAAGATAAGCCATCGTAACGAGCTTTACCATCATCAGCCCTGCTAGCCCGGCCATTTTGACGGGCAGTGCGGGTGTGCGACTACCCTTGGTCACGTTAAGACGCTTAACGTGTCCTTGAAAAGAAAATACATTTTAAGGGGACACGTACCCTAACTTTCCCGCGGAGTCGCTATGTCTGGCACGCATTTGTTTGTATCAGAAGTGACTGGTCTTCTGTGGAGAGCCGGACCTTGTAAACATCGTCTTTAGTTTCAAGATTGTAACCAGATGATGACCGCATCTGTCAGGTTCAGATAGACGCGAACTTGAAGGAAGAAAACACATCAATTTTGTAACGGTATTGGAAATTTGTCATCGCTGGAATGAACCTGAATGGAGTTGGGAGGGATGCTCACCCTCAACATGTTCACTCCAAGGAGACCCTCTGTATAGATGATCTCTATCATTATTTTAGAGAAATCAAACACCAGTAGTAGCAACTATGACAAAGGGCGTTAAAACTTATAAGGTATAACATTATCTTTTTTTCCGTATTGGGTGGGCTGACTACTCTCTCTTGGCAGCCAGGGGCTGAATCAGAAATCTTTATTGACACGACAAAAGTACAGCGACTTTCGTAAGGTCTACATGTATAACAGCTACTACATGTAACAGTACAACTAAACAGCTGAATTGCGAGGAGCTTACAATAGGCGGGGCTGTATCGCAAGTGTCTGGGGCAAGCTGCTATTTGGCGCCACTCAGGTGACCTCTAGATGACGGCAATTGTCCCATGTGCGGCCTTAGGACTGTAGGGTTGAGCCACTCACATCGGGAAGGACCCCTCCTCTCTTCGATAAAAAGTGCGATGGCTTCTTTAAGTTGCTCGAGGTGTGGCTCTCCCCAAACACGGGACATCCCAGGGACGGCTCCGAAGCTAGGTTCATTTTCACCTGAGAGGTGTAAAGTGAGGAAAGTCGTTGAGGTTCCCAAGGTCACGAGATCAGTTACATCGCAGGTTTCGAACTTGGGACCTCTGGTGCCTGAGCCCAAAGAGCTGCCGATTACGCCGCACGATCTCACAATTTCTCAACCACGTATCTTGTTTTTTTTAGAAATCAAACAGCATCAGGAGAAGCAACGTTGACAGAAGGGTCAAAGCATATAAGTTGTAAAGCTCTCGTAACACTACTTTTCATCAAAAGGAATGTAATGTTATCTATGAAATATGATTGCGAGTAATACGCGGAATGCTACAAAAGCGAAATACGTGGTTGAGAAAGTACTGATGAAAGTCAGATCAAAAGCAACGACCCGGTTCTTTGTTGCTGGAGATACGGTAATCGTATCAGAACGCGCACCCCGAAAACAACAAAGTTCAGTTACGGTCATTCTTGTAGTTAAACCGTAATATCATACAATACTGTAAATGTATTAAAGTTCGCGGGGATTTAATTTCGCGGTAGCGGGAAAAAGGACTTTTCGCGGTGGATTAAAGTTCGCGGTAACACCATAGACTGCAGTCTAATACCATAATAGAAAAATGTTCGCGGTGGTTTTAAGTTCGCGGTGGTTTTAAGTTCGCGGTGAAGTGGTCACCGCGAAAACCGCGAACATTAATCCGCCGCGAACATTTCTGCATTTACAGTATACAATGCCGACGTGGCTATGCTGGCTCGAGTACACAGATATTGCACTGCCAGTGGAGCAGACAATACTGATTGTAATGAAGGCTGGCCTCTGCAAAATCATTCAAAGGACGTAAAACTTACAGCTGATTATGTTATCAGAGGCCCTTTCTCTTGTTGGGATCACTTTTGTACAATCCAATACAATGCAATGTGTTTAGTTGAGGACAAGAGGAAGATGTCTATGACACTCTTATTGATATATTGCGTGTGTGTCGGACCACAATTACTAAAGCCTGGGGCACAACCCGCCGTACGTGCAATTTGTCCGTACGTTTTTTGTGGAGGCCACGTCCGCCACGTTTTCCTGAAAACGGGGGGAACGAAACTTTAATAAACTCACGGAACCAGTGCGTTGTGCGCCCATTGGCTGTACAGGGCAGGCGCGTCGCCCGTACTGGCACGTACGGAGGGCGAATCCGCAGCCAGAACGCAGAGAAAGTTCTGCATGCACTTAAATTTCTACGGCGCGTCTGCGTGCTCCCAAATCCGTGTGATTCGCCACGTTTTCGTACGGAGACGTACTTACCACTTAAGGATACCAAAAGATTGCCCACGTTTTGGCACGTAGACAGCACGCACTTGCAAGTACGGCGGGTTGTGCCCCTAGCTTAAGAGCAGTTAAAAAAACATGGCTATGCGTAACTATGCTTCTGTCCTTTCGAAAAGATTTGTAACTTAAACCGTCGAAGTTTTGGATTCGTGGTAATGCCTTTGATGTACCCCGTTCAATGAACACATTCATTGCTGGATGCTATAATTCAAAAGGACTCTGCATAATGTAGGAATTTCTTTAGAAAAACGACCCAAATCGTTTCTAAATCCGTCACACAAGGAAATTATTTGCGGCAGGTCTAATTCACCTTTTGGGATTAACCCTTGGCCACAAGACGTTCTTCAGAAGCCAATAAGGAAATCTGTCTAAGACTATGGACGAGATAGAGGTGAAATCCTATCAGTTTTTATCAGACGGCTCAGAGATGACTTGTGTTCGGCAGTAGGTGGCTAAAAACAAGGAGAAAGATACGAAAACTGGAAGTTCTGTTGCGGTAACGAAGAGAGCCGCAAGGAGCCATTATCGAAATTGACGTTCGTTTTCCCACCGCACACACGACACACATACGCGCGCGCGCACAGGCAAGAACGGGCGCGCGAACACACGCACGCGCGCACACACACACGCACACAGTCACACACACACACAGACACACACATAAGCACACAGACATACAGACACACAGGCACGAACGCAGACACACAGGTACGCACGCAGACACACAGGTACGCACGCGCACACAGACACACACACACACACACACACATATCATGACACACATACACACGTGTGCGCGCAGACCTTTGCCCACAAAAAGTTATTGCTGATAGGGACAAATGATCAGCACATGTTTAATTAAGGGGCAACAGAAAATAACACGGACCTTTTGGCATTGAAATCGTCATTAAAACAATCTATTCTTGGACCGTTCGGACGAGATTATAATTTTCCTATGTCACCTGAATACTCTCGGTGCCACGCTGCTGACGCATGGGTAACGCAGTGCCAACAGATAACGCAGTGCCAACACTTGTTCACTCTGATGCATGAATCATGAAGTACGCCTCCTAAGTAGAGCCAGAGGTTATTCAAGGATAACTATCTCCCCATGTGGTATTAAGTAGAACTTACGACTTCAAGGCCACCACCGCCTCTGACCGGCTATTTACGTTCATTGGCACTTGCAGTTCCCCCACAATCCGCTTGGACTGTACTATGAGTTATTTTGATAAAAATGGGGCAATCAGAAAACGTGCGCAATCTATTTAATCACAACGTCAGCTTGGAGAGAGATACTAGCCACTGATGACGTTACAGCGCCGAGAGTAAAACACTCGGCGCTGTAACGTTTGTACTTAGTCCACAAGCTAGCGACATCATTGATTTTTTTAGTCCAACGAAGAAGAAGAAATAGTGAAGAATGACACAAATGCGTATACAAGTCGCTAATACGTATATTCCCAAATCTTTGTTTACACAGACCATTTATAACAGTGTTTATCTAGAGGTTATATAGATAATGAATGCCAAGAATGAAAGAATTACGGCTATGAGGTACGACTATGCCTAAAAATCGCTCAGCGCACCAATGGGAAATAGACTTTTCTCACAAAATATTATAGATCTTGTAATGCATAAAATGTCCGAACATCACTTGTGATTGTACCATAACTCATTTTTGCAACACTGCGTCAAAAAGTAACCGTCACATCTTCAGGAGTTTCATGGTGTATCTATAAGGTCTTTATATCACGTCTTATTCTTAAGTCATCAGCGTAAGGTATTCATAGACGGCCAGACCTAAGGATATTGGTACTCTACAAGCACAAGGTTATGCTCCAGCTGTTTTTTAAACGTTTTTATGCGTCTAAATCGGGCTTTCTATTTTGTATCGTTTTCTTTAGGTCTCGCGACCTATACGCGAGACATAAAGAAAACGGTACAAAATAGGAAGCTCGATTTAAACGCCTAAAAACGGCAAAAACAACAACAATCGGAGTCTATCCTCTGCTAGGACAGTAGGATATTGGGACAAAATGCCCCGTTGCGTGAAAATGGTCCAACATGACTGTGACTGAATGTCCATTATTCTTCCGTAGCAGCTCTTTTCGACCTTTGCTTGACTGAGCTATGTACATGTACATCATGGGCTGCTGCATCATAAACAAAGCGTAGTGGGAGATAATTTAGCCTGTCTGTTCAGCTACTGATAAACTCGCTACCTGCTGTCGGATTCTAGTTATATCCTGGGTGGTTATTTGCCGAAAGGTAGATTAGTGTAAATCGTAAGAAGCCCAATAAGTTAGCACTGACTGCCAAGACTAACAAAGCCCGCATGTGGTCCCGGGACCTTAATGACTCCTGCACAGCTGCCGCCCTTGAGCGGGTGCCAAGTACGGGTTACAGCGGGACCCCTTGGCTAGGACACTTGCAGTTCTTATAGAATCCACTTGGGTTGTAACATATAGACCATGTGGATTCTATAAGAACTGCATGAACTTGTAACGTACATAACTGGTACAAGGGAACTAAAACATCTCACAATAGATATATCGGTGATCACATAAACGTGTACAAATAAAGCTTTTAAAAAACTGGCGCGACCATAACGTCAATATTTTCTCGTCGTTAAGTCCGCCGACTTCGATTCTTCGTTTTATATATGATGGATCAAGTATCCTGAGAACGAGACGTAGCCGCCAGGGTCGCTCCACATGGAGGACCGCCCGTCCAGCTCCACCCAAACCTCGTCCCCAGGCTGCAGCCGCAAGATGGCGCTATTGCTACTCGACAGGTGGTCGCCGTTTGACCTGTCGTACAGGCTGACGATCGCCTCGCCGTTCTTCTTCAGTCGGCTCCAGTAGGCGGAGCCCTCCACACGTGTAGTCATGCCGGAGAACGAGAACATGTAGATCCCGCTAACAGGGGGTTTGAACTTCCCCGTTTTCTTCTCGTAAGCGTTGCCCACGTTGGTGTGGACCATGTCGAACGTTACTACTGTGTTTTCCGGGGCGTTCAGAATGCGGACTTTCAAAGTCGCGGAGAACGCCACGACAGGCGCATCCCCCAGCTGGCCAGCATGTCCAAGCACACCTGTACAAGACGACTCACAGGACCTACCTGCATCACCTTTGTCTCCCTTTTGTCCCGATATACCTGGTTGTCCGTTTGCACCTGGTGCACCTGTTTCACCTGGTCTGCCTTTGTCACCTTTATCTCCTTTGACAGGTGTTCCTCTTTCACCTGGTGGTCCCTGTACACCTGGAGGTCCTGGCACACCTGTATCACCTTTATACCCCGGCTTTCCTTCATCACCTAATCGGCCAGGTAACCCGGGATAACCTGTCTTGCCCTGCTCACCTTTACTACCTTTGTCCCCAGCTGAACCCGGGGCACCTGCCGAGCCCTTCGCCCCACGCTCACCTGTTCTACCTGCCTCCCCTTTCCTGCCGGGGTCGCCTTTGGCACCCTTCTCGCCAGTTAAGCCGACGCCTGGCCGACCTTGCACACCTGGATGTCCGGGGATACCAGGTGATCCTCTCGCACCTGGCTTGCCAGATGCACCTTTCTCACCTTTCTCTCCCCCTGGTGCCGGCCGGGGACCAACCGACTCTGACTGCAGGAGAGACAGCGTCCTCTCGCTGATTTCACCTGGGTCTCCTTTGTCTCCTTTCACACCTGGTGTACCAGGTGAGCCAGCTCCACCTGTTTCTCCTGGGTCACCTTTCATACCCTTCTCACCACGTAAGCCTGCACCTGGCTCCCCAGGCGCACCTGGTACTCCGTTCACACCAGCTTGACCAGCTGCGCCCCTATTTCCCTTTTGTCCAGGTAAGCCCCTTAAACCAGGTGGGCCCGCTGCAAACGATAGTCCACTTGGCCCCGTTTTTCCAGTGTCACCTTTACTCCCCTTCTGTCCAGATGGACCGGCCTCACCTGCCTCCCCGGGGTCACCTTGTTCTCCCTTAAACCCGGGTAATCCTCTGACCCCTGCCGGCCCAGATGGTCCAGGTGAACCATCCGCACCTGTTTGTCCAGTGTCACCTTTGTTTCCCTTTTCCCCAGGTAGTCCTCTAGAACCAGGTGCGCCAGGTGTGAGGAAGGACAATGCCATTGGGTTGGCTTGTCCTTGCCCTGGTTCTCCTTTGTTACCCTTCTCCCCAGGTAAGCCCGCACCTGGAGGACCCGGTGGTCCAGGTGAACCTTCAACACCTGGTGATCCCTTTTCTCCCTTCTCACCAGGTGATCCCGGGTCACCTGTGTCTCCTTTAGTTCCCTTCCATCCAGGTAGACCTTGAACACCTAGTTCGCCTTTCTCACCTTTCTCGCCAGGTAAGCCCTGATCACCTGGCATTCCTTTACTTCCCGACGGACCAGGTGATCCCTGAGCACCTGGTTGTCCCTGGTTACCAGGTGTTCCGGTCGCGCCGTACCCTCCTGGCGGTCCCTGGTCACCCTCCACGCCCTTCAGACCGGGTGGTCCCGGCTCTCCCTTCTCGCCAGGCCGCCCGGTGGTGCCCGTTCGTCCCGGTGCGCCTGGAGGTCCGACCGCTCCCACCAGCCCCATCCTGCCGCGCTCGCCCCTCGGACCCCGTGCCCCGTGCGGTCCCGTTTCACCTGCAGACGAGAGCAACAAAAAATCTTTTATTTCAAAGATCTGTGACCGAACATTACATTGTAGAAATTTTTTACACATTTTCCGTACACGAAGAAAGCTCTTACAAATTTTAACAGTACTCTGATCCTCGTATCAGGTTGAAATTACCAAATGTCTACGTCACGTGACCTGAACGGAAATGTGACGTTGGCAACGGGACAAACATGCCAGGCAGTCGGTGTCGGCCCCCGTCCCGGTTGTTGTGCTTTAATGTATAGCCTCTTTCACTCTTAAAAAGTAAGCCTGCTCCCTGTCCGATATATTTACTGTATCCAAAGCCACTGAATGTCCCGGGGATTCGAAACAAATGTGCTGGGAGACTCCTGAGTTCACTGACCTGGGGTGTCTGTGTTATAAAAACCTGGCCTTGATTAGTCAACTTGAGAGGGATCAGAGGACTAATCGAAAGCTTGTTGGTAAAAGCTTTATTTATGTGTATGCAGGAATAGCGTATAAAATTTCTACAAAAATATATTTGCAGAAAGACCAATGCTTTGTTCCATCACTGCTACGAAACTCCCTTTCCGCATCTCCCGCCTACATCGGTAGGACAAATTAAACACATGGGAAAATGGCAAAAAATCATGGACGTCATGAATAAAAAAAATGTGCACATGGCATTTATATGAGGAAATTCACCAATGATAGGTGAACCTATCACCCGTGCATCGAGAACATTTGTCGCAGAATAGTCTATAGCTAGAGCCTGAGAACGGTATGTCTTGGCACAGACTATAAAGATCCATGTCTGACAGACGACATCGTTTTGTCATGCATGGTCATCTTCAAAATCTATCTTAGTCTTATCAGCCGTATATGGGGTTGTGACACCAAACAAATGGCGTCGAATGGTTGAGTGGCTAGGTTAACGGACACAAGATCGAGAGGTCACAGGTTCGATTATCGGCAATCTTTGACGCTGTCTCCATGAGAACTGCACGCGACTTTCCTCACTCCACCCAGGTGTAGAAATGCGCACTTGACTTCGGTTGAAGAGGTGTAAGGCGGTGAAAGGGGAGGGATGGGCTCCGCCTTCCAACACCGTCCCCAAGACACACAGCAGATAACAACCCACTGCCCCTACAACTTTAAAATGAGGTAACATTTTCACACCAAACAAACGTGATCCACGTATTCCAAAATTGTCTTATGACAGTGACTTAACTTTATCTGTTTGCCCTAAGGTAGCATCAGGCCACCTTAGTTACATAAGACAACTGAGGACGTGTACTAATTTTGGAGAGGGTCTTGCCACATGCGGTTTGAACGATTGCCAAAGAATTCGCAGGCCCCGCGCACTGTGACCCGTGGGTATGGTGTTGGGAATTCTGAGCGAGGGAAGGTCGCGGTGGTGAATACCCTCTGTCCCTTTAAAGGTCCCCTCTCACTTGACGTGCGGCACGCTTGCGGCATTGCTGCCTTCGTTCACTGCGGCACTGCTGTGTTAATTTCGCCGATTTTGTCTTGCACTCACACTGACGTGTGGCACTGTTGCGTTTCTAAACTAAATGAACATGTTATTGGCAATTGCAGCGTTGTCAATTTATGAAAAATCACCGTAAAATGATGAGAATGCCCAAAAATGAGATTTATAATGAAAAGATTTCCCTTATGATAATGAATTACATGATACATATGCTATAAATAACCTTGAACGACTTTTACTGTAAAGGAAATGACCCAAATGAACGGACACGAACCATATACCAGATTTGAATCGATGTGTACGTTTTGCACCATGTAACGTTATGTGTAACTATTTATGTTAATATGTTTATTCACCAATTTTGCAAATTTTTAAAATGAAAATGCTTGATATTTCATACTTATTTTGTATGACGCGGAGTATTTTCATTGTCTGCGGATGGCTTGCCAGCCTATTGATGTCTAAGTCTATCATATTTGTAAAAAGTGAGAAAAATATGGCCCATCGGTTTGAATGACTGCAATTTTGTATTTTATCGGCGGCAGGCTACCAGCAATAATTAGCTTGTAACGTTATAACGCAAACGCAAACTCGTTATCATCCAACATAAATGAATTATTTTTGAACGTTGTACGATAATCTTTTTCTCTACATCCGTAGGTTAATCGATAAACCAGTTACTTATTTTTTGTTTTCAAGTATAAAATACTGACCAACTTCCAATTAAATAAATCAAAAGATGTATTTCTAAGTTAACTCTGAATACGGATACAAGGTAAGTTTTGTGGAATTCGCAGTGTTTTTACTGGATCGAAAACCACTGTAAAATTATTAGAAATGCATCTAAAATAGTTTTTCGGTGATAAAAGGATGTTTACTTTTGATTCTTGGTGTAAAATAGGCAAAATATATCCTTGATACTGTTTGGGGCATGGTGGCGGCACTGTTGCGGCACCGTTGCGGCACTGTTGCGGCACTGTTGCGGCACTGTTGCGGCATCTTGCCACTTGCGTTATTTTTAAACTTTTTAAAAAACGTCGCGCTTGCTTGCGGCACTTCTAGGTTTGCTTGCGGCACCTCTAGGTTTGTTTGCGGCACCTCTAGGTTCCGTGGCGGTACATCTGCGTTTTCGAACGCAGCAATGCCGCAAGCGTGCCGCACGTCAAGTGAGAGGGGGCCTTTAGCGATAACCATCGTGACTCTGACACCGCATCCTTGACGATTATTTGTACCGGTTTGAGACAGTGAGTCCATCACATCATCATTTGATATAATTCTTTTGGTTACATTATTGTCTAATGTATAATTTTTCACGTCTATTCAATCTTGTTACTTTGGAGGAAGACTTTGTACAAGCCACGAGGCTTTTATCTTCCCCCCTGCATGTACTTTCATCCTTTAATTTGTTTTATGTTAACTTTTTTAATGATTGTGCAAAATAAATAAAATCAAAATCAAAAATCATGTCAAGTGATGTTGCAATTTGTAGTACATTAAATACATTAGTGGCCCGGTTTTTAATATTCTTTGATGTCTAACTAGCATAAAACCGTGTTATTATTTTTCTGAAGTTTTCTATGTCGGTTGCCGATAATTTTCACAAAACAAAACAAAATAAAGCAAAAATCTAGGGGAAGATAAAATTTGTTGTCATTTCGATTTATATAACTGTGCCTAAAATTATATGCATAAATGTCTGTTTTAGATTTTACTTTGGTTTCACTTTGCATCTTCAAACAAAATACTAGAATGTCTACAGCCAATCTGCAATGTACAATGATCTACAATGTATGAGAACAGGCACGTACACAGGCGACAATGACAAACTTGCACAGATGACAAAATTGTGTTTTCTCCATGTAGAATAAATATTGGTTTTGTACTTGTGTTCTTTTTCTTTCCTGTTACGCCTTCGAGATTAGGTTAGATATTAGCTGTTATCGTAAATATGAGCAATTTTTTTTACTCGCACACAATATATCATAGGGCTAGCCTAATGGTATAATATTGTGTGCGAGTAGCTTGACAATATGCTATACGGAAAGGATTTTCTGCATTTTCCCGACTGCATTTTCCCGAAAATGTTGCCATTCTAGTTCGACTATCGTTTTTAGAGCTTCATTCGTCATTATACCATTATATACTATTGGTTATATCAACATCGCCTAGTACATAGTATAGATATAACAGTGGTCAAAGTGATGGGAATTATATATTAGTGATCTCAATATACGCGCAAAGAACGCACCCTTCAATTCACGTTTATGCCTAGTCAATGTCTAGTAAATTATTACAGTCATTGCTTTTCCTTCTCATCCCTCCTCCTTCTCAGATGAAGATCGGACTCCTTCAATCGCGGTGTTTTGTCTACAACTCGTCTTATGGCTCAACGTCAGCATCGAGAGCAGCAGTCTGCCACATGAACTTACTAACCAGTCGCAGGTGCACGGTATAATTTAATGCCACAAATGCAATGCTTCTGTTGCTGGTTACCAAGATCTTTTGAAGAAGAGTCTGTGATCTTAACAAAAGAACCGCAAATTTTCGCCAATCTTATCCGAGGTGCTCTTTTAGTGTGGATGTAACCTGGACACTAGTCAGGGGTGATGCTGTCTGACAGCGGAAACGATAGAAACCTGATTCTGTCCCTTCTGCCATTTAATAGCTATCTACTCTGTTACCTGGGGGAGCTGTCGTTCACAGTCACAAGTGTCTTTCCTACGAAAGGATATCGGAACTATCCCTGTTCATTTTTTCCTTGATGACGGCAGGTTTTTATGTTGAAATGGTCGAGTTGGACCAAACTCAGAAGCTAGGCGTCACAGGAAGATTTAATATCAACCACCTTGTACGACGGAAAATGACGGTTTAAGTTCCCAATGACGAGAAAGGTGGCAGGGAACTACGAAGCCGTCAGCGGATGTGGAATAGCTTAAAACGCACACTCACCTTTCGGGCCGACGTCCCCCTTGGGTCCGGGTTCGGCCACGACAGTGATGTTTGTGCAGGGTTTGGAGCACGTCCCCTTCTCCACAACTTCACGTGATGCCAAAACGTCCCACCGATAAAAGAGAAGGGAAAACAAAACCGCATACTTCAGTGCCAACTTTGCCACGGTCTCGGCCATTGTAGCAATGCAGTGAGAGTGAATATATGTCATCGGATACATGAAAACGCTCCAACTCTGTTTGGCAGAGGAACAGCATATTCTTGGAGACGAGAGTGTTACTTGGCTTGGACTTGAAGCGTGTGTAGGGGGCTTTGGTTGTCTGTGAGCACTGGAATCCATTTGTCCGTGTCAGATTCCAACCTCCCTTATTATCTGTGACGAATCCGCAGACAGCGAGTCTGGCGACCGCTTCACGGTACTGTCGTGAGATACAGTAGTCGTGAGAGGAGTGATCGCCACCAAGGTTACTGGGTCAAGTTCAAAGTGGGAGGATGAGCACATCTGACCAGGTGTCACTGATGGCACCCGCCGGACCAGGTTGAGCACGCCCCACAGCGGCGTTCAGTCACGGTGGCTACATGAGCGAAATGTCTCTTTTAAACTTGACAAATGTAACAGTATCTTGAACCGTCCTCAAATCAGGGCCTGCAAGTAAAGAATTAAAAGATGCACCTGTTTGTCGCAACGGTACCACAGCGGTACACTTAAGTACAATTCAAATTATACTTTGTATTTTTGGTATATCATGGTCTATGCTAGTCTGAGCGTGGCTGCCATACTCTCCCATCACAGTATGGCAGTCCTGACAAACTACTAAGTACCTAGGATGACACTCAGGCTAGATCTATGCAAATTAACATGGATACATATATCTGTATGTCTTTCTAACGAATGTCTGTCCACATGTGGTCTTTGTTTTGCCTGTGTCAACGCATTAAAATACTTTTTAGTATAGTCAATCAATCGCGCGCTAATGTATATGTCACTTGTGGGCCAATGTCTCTAGCTACATCAACTGTTTTCAAAGAAGAATCAAATCCTCGCAATAGTAATGTAGTTTAGAATCGTACTCAATATTCTGTATGTACATAGAATCAGTTAATCTTCGTATGTTAGAATGTAGATTATTTACACGTGTTCAATCACTTCATGTATTTGATTTTGTTCACTTCAGTGCAATTAGCCTCATGGGCATGAACTTGCAATAAAACATTATTATTATCATTATTACATAGAACACCTAGGCTATAAAGTTCTGTACGGATCCGGAAGATGCTTGCGCTTTGGGCTGTCCCACGTACCTTCTAGACCTGGTGCCCTCCGATAATATTTTGTGAGCACCGATAAGTATAGGGTAGCACCCAGCCTAAACTTTTCAACATGTCACCCAGACTACTACCCGAACACGTCTGACAGAATTTCAATCTTTCATCACATTTTGGCAACAGCGCCTATAAAATTATGATTCAGTCCACCTAACTTTTCGACACCTCCATATTGAAAGATGATGATTAGCTACAGAAATGAATGTGGATGACTTCAAACTTGGATACAATCGCGGGTAGGCTCAAAACTATTGAAATCGAGCCTATTGTATGATAAAAAAAATCAGCGCAGTCTCATTTTATTGTTTGAAACCAGTGGGAGACTATAATAGTATAAACCCCTGCCACGTTTTCGCCTGTCCTCAGCCACAGTATCAAAAGATAGCGACCAGAATAACTCCTGCCTGCAACCCTCCTACCAGAAGTTCATAAGTTTAGAAGTCAAACATGTGCAGGATAGCACTGACACCTTGTGACAAGAGATCAGTACGGGCCACCGTAGGCAACTAGGGGCACAAGGGGGAGGGATAGACGAGTAATGCACACCAGATTGCTCGGTAGTGTTTTACTTTAATATATGAAGAAGTTTGTTTGCAAGTTCGTGCCCGAGGGCTAATTGCAAGTACATGGTATAAACATAGTAGATATACAAGTGACAATGGATATTCTACTGTAATACTAGTGTTGGCTATTTCTAAACAGGTTGGGTTTGACTTCTTTTTTGGAAGCAGAGGGAGACGAAAAGCCCCACCTTTTCTAAAATTTGTGGGTTCTGCAATTTCAAGAGACTAGAAGTGGCTTTCTGTTCGTCTGTCAATGTGGGGAAGTTCGGGTATGAGATGTCTCAAACCAATATTTTATTCGTTGGCGAGAGAACATTTAAATGCTGTTCAGGGCAGTGGAAGATGAACTACAGTTTATTTCTCTACGTACACAGTACAATTCCGAAAGAAGGAAATTTTTCCTTGATATCTACAAAACATTTTCCGGCAAGCTTTTCACACCTTTCAGGTGAACTTACCGACCAGCAAAAAACAATCTTCTTGCTATTAGTCGTCCAACCTCTTTATATACGAAAATGTAAGACAATTCATCTCCCATTTCATACGGAAAAGAAGGCAAACCCCTCAAATGTTTTAAGTAGAAGTAGATTTAGAATATATGTTATTTCCCTTTTAGTTTATCTAGAGATCTCATTTTCCTCTATACAATTAATTATGTATACCACTACTTTACTTTGTTTGCAATTAGGCTTTAATAGGGCATGAACTTGCAAGAAAGTTATAATTATCATTCATGGACAGGATATAACGACAATAGGTAACGAAGTTATCTTGCCAAACATACAAACTTGATTATCTTAGTTTGACTTTTTTCAAACAAACCATGTTCAGAAGAAAAGGGAGACGAACGAAGGAATAGGAACGAGTTGGTCACGGACACAAACAACAGTTTATTAGCAACCCAAGCATAGCACAAGATTCAACAAAATCGAAAAACATCAGTGGGGATCTATTTCTTATACACTGCTAAGTTAATTGGAAGTTGCAAACTGTTATGTTGTTTTTGTGTATGCATGTGATTTCATTCATTTTTTTGTGTGAAATGTGAATAAAGATTATGCTACAAAACAGTTAATAAACAACAGCAGGGATGAAGGAGAGTAAAGGACGGAGAAAATGTGTTTTTCGTGTGAAATGGTTTTCTTTATACCAATAAAAATCAGAAAACAGGAAAACAGTTAAGATACGATGTTGCTTGGTCATAACTACACTTTGAATGAACTTGATGAATCATTAAATGTATTCCTTCCGTCACAGAAATGTCACATCACGGTTCACCTGTTTTATTATTACCTTTATTTTGTACTTTGTGCAATAGTTGTCGCCATACATTGTACCATGATGTACAATTGTCGTGCAATTAAGTTCAAGTGATTACAGTATATTGTCGAATTAGTAGACATCCCATCATTTGTTACATGAATTAAGGCGGTTTACAAGACTATCAACGTTACAGCAGCTAGAAACCCAGAAAATCTCGTATTTGACACGCATTATTTGTCGCTGATAGCACAGATGGTATCAACGTTTCGATCTGTTCACCCAACCCGTGCTTATCAGTTTGATAGATCCCGCGGCGCTGTCCGGACAACCGCAGTGTGCGCAGGCCGGGGGTCGCCTTTGTCCCGCTGACCTAGGGGGCCTTGCTCTCATCAATCACCCTGTCCCTGGAGGTAGGTAAACATGGGGACAGGGCACGATATCCACTGGGGGATGTTGGCCTCTACCTGGCCTTCTTTCGCGAGTGCGGGGATCGTTTTAAACCTGGAGTCCTGCCTTGTTCGCTTATAAGTCCGCTCACGAAGGTCGGTACCGGGCTACGGGTATCGTAAAATTCGGCCCAAAAAAAATCGGGAAATTGATCAGGGGAGTCAGTCCATGCTAAGGTAAATGTTGCGCGGCAGGCCAACTCCTCTGGTAGCAAAACTCCCCTGCCTGGCAAATTATTCTCAAATGTATAATAGCCAGCGTTAGTCTGATAGAGATGAGGGGGGTGTACGTGTGACGTGATTTGGGAAAGCCAACCAGTCTACTTGCTTGGTTCTCGGAAATTTTATAATCAAAAGCTTGCAAGCGGTAAAAAACAGAGGACTGAGAGAGGAGAACTTGCATCTGGCTTATATATACCTGCTGTTAGTGTTACTGTGTCTAGATCTGTACAGACTTTCTATCTTTATTATCATATTCGAATTCCAGTAAAGCGTCGTGTTTTTTTTTATCCGAGAAAGTTCTCAAAAACTAAATTGGTGTGGCCTAAGGTTCAAGATGCGAGAGAGCTTACAATAGAAGCGGGCATAAGGCTAGGAGTAGGATGGTACCCAAATCTACGTACGCTTTATAGTACGTCTTTATTGTAGTGAGATAGCTTTCAGCGTGTGGATAATTTCTCTTCTCATTGGTAGCCTTCAAGTTCTGTAACAGCCAAGACATCTATTGAATTTCAGCATGGAAATTGCGCTGAAAAGTTCAGCCCAGATTTACGTCTCAACACATCCATTGCCCCAGGACCGTGTTACTTACAGTATATAATGTTAGGATTTCTGGGTTTACCTGATCGTGACAACTCTAGTACTCCTGAAGCCCGGTACATGCATGATGCCGAAAAATTCACAATGGGCCATTCATGTCTTCTGACATATGGATACGACCATGAAGTTTCCCTATTTGTGCATTTGGCATACCGAAGGACGCACCGTATTTACCTATTTGTAGGTACAAATTTCCATCATGTATTGTTAGTCTTGTCAGTTCCGAATTCGTGTTCGACTGGCGGCATCTAGCGGAGCACTACATCACCGCACAGTCAGTTCTCAGAAATGTTAGGGTGACGTGAATACTTGGCCTTTGACTCGTGACTGCCGACATGACTGGTGAAAGCCTACATGAGTGCCACACACAGATCTATCCTCCTGTCAAGTTTTATATTGGACGAAATACAAGTAGTAACTCACGTTGCAATCACGGTATTTTTGAGAACAAGTAACATTCATTGTGCATATGGAGCAACATGGACCAAAAAGGTTTTCCATTCCCTTCAGAAGAGAAGGAATTTGTTCACTGAAAACATATATAGATATGATATATTTTACTTTATTGCAAATTGCAGGTACATGAAAGGGTACAAACAATGTAAAAACAATACAGCAAGTGTCTACTTAAGTCTAACTCTGGTTAGAGTTAGATTCTTGGCTATTGATATGCATGTATATGACATACAGAGGGCATAACGTTTGGCTTTATTTCAGGCTGTCCGTTATACAATGAAAACATCCAGTGTGACTAGAACTACGTTTAGAAGTTGATTTGTCGCTTTGGCGTAGTCAGAATACTAAAAACCGAGAAAGCTGGAATAAATCAGAGCAGGAATTCCCCCGACGGTACCGAGCGCGGGCACATCGATCAACGCCCTGACGAGGTGTAAATCGTTCGGCGATTGTTCCCAAATTTACACACCGATAAGCCATTATCTCACCGCCCCACGTTTAACCCTCAAGCCTTCTTTCCTGTTCGGTGATGTTTTAAAATGATCCATGTAACCATATCGAGATTTTGTCTGTATTTCATTGTCTAATATCACAATGCTTTTTCCAGTTGTGTTCCTGTAGTCCTTGTTTCAGCTTTCCGAAGTTTTCCTGTCCCCCTATTCCCAGACTTACTGTTTGACCTTTCTAAAGTTTCCAGCAGAAATTTATCTTTGACGAGAGGTTACATATATAATCTTCTTACTTAGCGCCTTACCTCAAAATGTAAGACGTTTCGTTGGGTTTATTTTCACTCCCAATTTTAATAGTAACTCCGGGGAAAACGTACGGAAAAGATAGCCCGTTATTGTAGCTTATCTACTCTTTGATATCAGTGATATCTGTTCTTCGTCATTATTGGCACGCACATGTTTTTACTACGGTTACTCGATGCAACTGAATGTTATGGCTGAGTAATCTTATTTGATTGTTTCCCAATATTCACCAAGCAGATCATTACAAAGCGTATGGATCAGTTGAGAGAAAATATGACTTCTCTATCCAAAACTAACCGAGCACAGGATGAGGTCCACGAAAAGTACACAGCATTCCGATCAACTTTTCCTCATGACAACAGACAAGGACAACTTTGAAAATCTGGCCTGTTCTACGGAGTAAAAAAAAAACTATGCTGTACAAGAGAACTATCCGTGTCTACACGGACTTGCATCTGCCATGCCACAGTCGGAATAATCAACAAAACATTGCTATATAATAAATATCTACAAGTTTTTTAATGTTTTATATTCATGTGTCTGACGGTGTTTAAACGAGAACGTCGTAGTTTACTAGTATTTGTGTACCCGTCATTAATTGAGGTTCTCCCTTGCGTTGACATATTCTTTACAGCGTCTCTAATTCTAATTCTAAAGAAAATGTTCAATTCACGACGCCAAGTTTGTCAAACTACCGTATGGACCGTGTTCCTTTACTTCCTCATCGGTCATTCCACGCATTCCGAGTTAATTACGAAGTGTGGTTTGATTGGGGACCTCCCAAATGATAACAATCTAAACAAAAATGTGTGAAAACGTGTCGGCATCCCCCCGCCTTCCAATTTGGATGTAAATACAGAGGACCATCCATACTGACCAAATTAACCCTCCATGCGTAGCCCATAGCCCAAGTGTGTAATCCCCGGAATACATTTCAATGAAAAAAGCAAAATAAAGAGAGAGAGAAAGAGTGAACTTAGCTAGATACAATATCTCACATATACGCACGTATTCACCGTAATTGAGCTGGATTCACAGAGATGTAACTAATTCTAAGGTTATTGTTGCGGACAACAAGGCATGTTGCCATGTTATTGCTCGCCAGAAAGTCAACCGATATGAGCCAGTGTAATGGGTGGTGTACATTGTAAAGAAACGATACGGCTTGATATTTCGATAGCGTGCGACGGAAGATATATTGATGCGTTTTCTTTGTTTCTGCGACTAGTCCTGTACCTTGTGCGTGAGACGGCATAAAACATAACCTCCGCACCTCGTCATGCAACCATAGTTTGACTAAGCCACGATGTTGTATATTTCCGCACAGAGTTCAACGTAATGTTGTCTCAATTGTAGACACATTTGAAAGCTGTTACGTGATCGAGGGAGCGAAAATTAGCAGACGCGCCGGTTAAAAAAAATCAATATTTCTCGTAAACGTGATTTGAAAATGTGTGCTCGGGACAGACCTACTCGATCTACAGGGGTGACAAGGTAGACAGTGTTTTGATAATCCATAATAATCTCCAGAATATGAGGAACACAGTGTGGCTATATTTTACAGTTTTGATAAACCGATTAGCTATGGCGCTAAAAAAATCAATTCATTTCAGAACTACGGTACACCCTACCTCCACTACATTTTCGGCGTCGCTAATTCCACGAGGAATCCAACACGTGTATAAGAAAATCATTTACAACCCAATAATCTCTTATTTTGATGTAACAGAAAGATGGAATATTACGCAATTCTGTTATTCTGACGTTTAGAAAATGAGCGACAATGGTTTGCCCCGTCATGGTGACGTAACGTGAGAGTATTATGGGCTGTGCACCGCGCCGCAGGGAATTCCAACATTGGAGGTCGTCAGCACGCAGCAGCTTTATCTGCCGAAACATGGAGCTGTCGGCTGTAGGGGAACGAGTTTTCGCCGCCGAATGCCTGGTCAGAAAAAGGATCCGAAAGGTGATGCCCGTTCTCTACATGTCCTCCGGTTTGTGTAGTTTGTGCCCGTGCACACGACATGTCTGTCTCACTATTGCTGTGTTTTCTATTTCCAGGGTAAAGCCGAGTACATGGTGAAATGGAAGGGGTGGTCGCCCAAGTAAGTACGGTCTGTGGATGGTTTGAGTAGCGTCCAGATTTGTCCATTTTCGCTGCCTTTTTGACCTCGCCCTGTCTCACCACCGACATGTTGTGTTCAGGTACAACACCTGGGAGCCGGAGGAGAATATTCTGGACCCCAGACTTCTCGCAGCCTTCGAAAATAGGTGCGTTTTGTGGGGGTTTTCTGGCCGCCTCTGCGTGCCCCATTTTCTAAACATGGCGGATTTGGGAGTCAGAAGCTCATTGCATTTAAGTTCGGGAAATGGCCAGTCGGTGATTTTGTGTCTTTGTGACCATTTCAGCTTACGTGAAAGGGAGGTGGGTGGCCACAAGAGAGGTCCCAAGCCGAAAAAACTTCGTCTACAGGTAAAAATAATTTTCTGATTACGAGCGTATCCTTCCAATAGGCTAAACACTAATGCTCTATGCCAGCTTTTCCAATTTCATCTAATTATTTATTGGCTGAAATGTGACATTTGTTCCATTCACGTGTTATGGGTGCAATGTATACATATTTTCTTTTATTGTCATCACACAGGGATTTCTAGGAGACGCTTCTGTGGCGCTCCCCGAACCTAACTCGGAAGGGTACGCGGAGCAGGAGGACCCTGGCGGCCATGTTAGAACTGAGGAGGAGGAAGCACCAGGCGGCAGTCCAGACCAAGAGACGTCCCAATCGAACGGGCTGGTTTCGTCCCGTCCTGCCGCTTCTCCGCCGAGTGAAGACGACCAAGTCCCGAGCCCGGCAGGGATGTCTTCCGGGGAAGACCAGCCGAGCCCGGGCGGGCAGCAGATCGCAGGCAGTCCGGGGAGAAGCCCGACTCCCGCCCGGCCTCCCTGGGAAAGGGAAACCCAACACAAAGGTCACTTCGGAGGGGCAACTAAATCGCCTGGTGACGAGATCTCGCTGCCAAGCCGGAGTCCCGCCGCACCACTAAATCACACCAAGGCCTCGGAGCGACCGGCCCCGCTTCTCAAGGTAAAATCCAAGACGCACAAAGCCAAGAAACGGTCTAAAGACAAGCCCAAGGATCTGTCCGTCCGTCGGCGTGTGGGCCGACCAAAGGGGAAAAGCAAGAAACACAGCCATGCCGTCACCGCCCCCACCCCTCCCACTCTGTCCCCCATCTCTCCACCCCACAAGCCTTCCTCACCGCCAAACAAACCACAAAAAGACTCGTCCAAACGTAAGCAGCCCGTCTTCGAAATATGGAACCCATTTGAGGACACGGGCAGTCGAAAACAAACCGTGGTGGAGAACTCCTCGGCTAAGCCGCGTACCATCTCGAGTGGTGTGCCCAAGCCCAAGCCCCGTTCCGCCCAGGCCGCGGGCTGGCAGCCTCCTAACGCCCTGATGAACCAGGTTCTCATCACAGACGTCACGACCGGGATGGTCACAGTCACCGTCAGAGAGTGTTTCACCGATAAAGGCTTCTTCAAGAACAGAGGAACGTGAGCTGCATGGCGTCCTTCCTCTCCAACTTGTCATCTAAGACTAACGGTACTGAGAAGACAAAAACATGGACAGGGCCAGCGTGCCATATTGAACATCGCTGAGATCGAGACAAGCTTGTACGTGTAGCTCTCAAGAGAGATGGGCAAGAAGAGACAGCACTTCTAGACAGCGGAAACTTCTTTCCCTGAACGTTTAACTTAGACTAAAGCCTGACTAACTGTTAAAAGATCACAGCTTGTTCACAGTAAAGTGACTGTGAATCAGCCATGCCCGGATTTGCAAACTTGGCGACGAAAAAAAAATGGCCAGTGTAATAGATCAATGTATTTTTCCACAGACATGCCTGTACCATAGCATAGGTTCAAATGTACGGGATCAACCACGTATTGTCTATACTTTTAAAACCCATTAAGTTTAACGTTACCACAGTGTCATATTATTACCTTATTGTCAGTACATGATGTGCAACTTTTTTCTATGTATAGAAAAAAGTAACAACTTACCTGGATACGGCCCAAAGTACATTCGTAACACAATGTATTGATTTATATACATAATTGTTTCTGATGTAATAGTTCTTAGAATGACTTACATTATTTTCGAAGTAACTTATGCGGCTGTTTCGCACGTGTATATGCAAGTGACATGTATATTTTCGTCCATGTTGTCAAGAAAAACAAGCGGTGAAAGAAATGTATCCCCCATTCTATGGTCAATGGGATTAACTGATAATACATTTGTTTTGTATTATGCAATACGTCACTTTACAATGTGAACTATCACAGAATGAACAAACATTAATCCTTGTCAAGAAATAATTTGTTAGAGATGTATGTCTATGGTGTAACTTCATAACGGATTAATTTTACAAATTGTGTCAATGTGTACAGATGATTGTATGTGGCCAGTATTGCACACACAGGTGTAAATACCAAGCTAATTTAGTTTAGTGCACAGGACTTAGTTCTGAACTATTTATTGTACTGTCCAACGGGCAGTAAGTAGGTTGCCACGAATCTCAAACATCGCGTGGTTTAGACACAGTGAATGTACACGTTGTGTAACGTGAGTGGAAGGGTTTGTGTAGAGATTAATCTGAGTGTTTTGTTTAGGAAAGACTCGCTGTGAGCTGGAAATGAATACAAGGTGTCATACCCCGGAGGGTGCTTACCCGCTTTGACCGACAACACAGCATTAAATGCTTTGAACTTGCGAAAGAGTTTTGTTGTAGTTTTTGCGCAGTGTGTGACTGATACTTGTCTTAAGTACTAGTGAAATGTACCTCTATACTCAAGTCAAGAAAACGTGAGTTCGGAATCCGGACTATAGTGATCCGCTATCCGTAACTGAAATTTTCTGCTGTCTACTTTTTAATTGTAAACAGACAGTGTAAAATAGTTTCACAAAAGAAAAACAACACGTAGTTTATGAGTATATTGTGTGGAGACGTGAAAGAATTATCATGACGCATTGTAAAGAACTGCCCGTGACTTACCAGCGTTTGTAGTTATTTTTTAGAATAACGGAATTATCATAAACACGGGGATGAAGCTCTTCAAACTGACTTGCACGGTTCACGCTTTCGCTCGTGCAAGCTTCCATGTGGTCAATTGTTCTAGAACGTGCTACTCGCACATATCACCACCTGGAAGTATATTTTTATGATAGTAAATGTAAAAGACCACGTTGTTGTTTTTTTCGAGCTCAGTCAGGGCCGAAATACCGCCTGACTTTTCCCCGTGTGTGTTTTCCCCCTCGTGCACCCCTCGTCATGCTTACACCCAAATCCCCGGCGGTGTGGCTAACGTTTCAGAAGGCATTGTCCTCCTCCGCCAGCACGGACCCGCGCGGCCCGGGCCGCATTCCCCGATAAACTGAGGTCACAGAGGCCAACATGTCGGCGGGAAAATATTTCTACATGCCGTGAAACGAGGCGCCGCGGCGTTCCCGCGAGCCACGGGACGAGGGAATGGTATCTCACGTCCTGTCGTTAGGGTTCTACGACTCCTGTGTGTGCCGTATCACTGATCTTCAGGGTATATGTTTGAACTCTTGGGGTGTCTTCAGTTTACGGGGAAACTACCACTTGCTTACGGGATGATGGTGAAAGGAAGCCAGTTATAAGTATCCTTAGAGATATATTTGTGCATCTAACACCTCGAAGATCTTCGTAGATTACCACATCACGACTTTAGGAAGTGTGTATGAGTATATGAATGGACCATCAATTGAATGGCGTCTAAAAGCGATAACAGAGGGAGGGGGGCTGCCGCTAACCATTCTTCATGAACTTTTTGATCACAGACTTTCACAGCAATACTTGGCTATAGCTAACTGAGACAAATCTAGCTTGAGAGGCCCCTTAGGCTTTGCCTGGTTTGAATCAGTCAGCCAGCGACCTGCCAATGCGAGAGGGAGAACGAACGTTTTAATGTCGTAAAAATGACGAGAGCGTTGATCGTCGGACGCGCCTGTCAATCAGTATCTTGCTCACCAGGCGCCGGCTAGCGTCAATTCGGCGTCATGCCAACTCTGCGCCTGTCACGAGATCAATCTGATTCAAAACAGTTGTAAGGCCAATAACTGATATGTGGCAATCTAGTGACAACGTTACATCAGATCTTTCGGATGGGCGGAAGTTCAAGATGTTTAAAGCATTGAAACATCAAATGTGTTAGTGATGCAATGAATGATTTGCATTTTTTTAGTTTACCAATGGCATGGCAACCATACAAGCCATTTGCAAGCAAAGTACACACGATTCACCTTGCCTGCTTCGTATCGATAAAAAAACTATTCAAATCGGTCCTACTTAATAAGCTACTTTAATGGTGCATTGTCAAAATGTGTGTGTGTGTGTGTGACTGTGTGTGTGTGTGTGTGTGTGTGTGTGTGAGAGAGAGAGAGAGAGAAAGAGAAAGAGAGAGAGAGAGAGAGAGAGAGAGAGCGTGCCGATACCATAGAGAGATAGACAGAGCTAGAGTAGAGGGAGAGAGAAGGGAGGTATTGTATACTTGTACAGTAGAAAGAGAAGCAGCAAAAGCACAGCGGATATGGTCACCGATTGAGGTAATAAAGTAACGTCAGTGATTTGGCTTAGTGACCTCGTAATTGTTTTTCCCGACCTCCGACCACAGCTGAATATAAAAAGTAAATCCGTCTATCCCGGGATACAAGTTGACCTTTTGTGGTCCATTTTGACGGGAAATTTTCACAGGTGCCTGTCTCAGATAGAGGTGGTCATTTTGAACTCTCAGACGTCGATTTGGATCATTTCACCGGTCCCCCGTTTTTGCGGCGTACAGCCATTCGGTAAAGATACAAATCCTGTAGTGTTATTGACATACACGTAGATTTACATAAGCTGTTGTTTAAGGAGGTGGTCTTCATGTGTAAAGATACTCATGATGATAAACCTTATTGCACTACGATTGTTCACTGGCAACGTTATTGAATCATATGGCATTTTCTGCTACATTAAAGCCATTCCATTAGAGTAATGTTCATGTAACTTAACAAAGATGAACCTGAAATAGTGTGGATTAGTGTGAGGCAAGGATGTGTTTTTTTACAATTATATGTGTAATTTCTAACGTTTATGCGTTATCTCACATATCGGCCATATATACAATGTCAATATACTCTTGGATTTGCTATTTGAAGGTAATGGTGTAGAATATGATAGATCTGCATGTAGTTTAGTCACGTGTAAAGCTTTTTTTGCTGCAGGATTTTCAGCGAAACTACGACAACCAACAACTGACAGTGACAAGACTCAGCTGCTGCCTTTTCCGTCACAAGACTTTGGTACACTGTGATCCGCGACTGTCTCAAGCACTGTCTCCATTTTGCTGTCACTTTCAACTGAGGGTGTGCATCATCAGCCCTTCCGTTAAGCGTTACGAGCTATGTTGCTTCACTGTTAAGTGTAACACCGGTTCAATCTAATCCAATGTTATCGGTATGTTGTTCGCGAAGCGCTTTTAGATGTTTTAATTCTACGTAACAAGTTATTTGTTATCATGAATTGTTCAACGTAAACTGCCATTGAGGCAGTCTTCGTGACGAGTAGACCTGCGGAGGCAACGTCGGATAACCCTCGGAGATGATACTCTTGAATACACCGGGCTCTAGTGTTAGACGATATGTATTTGTTACCGGTTCCACATCTCATAAATCAGTAGTTTTGATGCAAAAGTTCCGGCGCCGCAAATGCAGGTGATGGAGTCCTGCAGAGTAGAAAGCTTCCGAAGCTTTTTTTTCTATTTTGGATTTGGACAGACAAGGACAATATCATATGGCACTGCACTCAGGTTAGTAAATTATATCAACAGTGTCAAATACACAGTACTGACAGAAAACGCTTCCGAATTTACCGCTAAGCGCTCAGCGGTGTGCATCCTAGCCCCACTATCAATAGTGGTTTCTCCCTTTCCGTGTGCTAGGCATCATTGAATCCAATCAGTCCCCGGGCAGGGACGGGCTGGGAACCCCACCGATAACTCCGATATTCAGCGCACACTCGGGACTGGCGCGAGTTCTCTTCGCCGTCCCTGCCATTTTTGCAGGGAAAATTCGTTAACACTGTGTGTTGGGCAGGGAGGGCGAAGGAAGTTTTTTTCTCCTCTTTATTGGATTTTTCAAATAACAAAAGCAAACAAACAATAAAATTTGGTGAGGAATCATACGACTGAATGATGATAATAATGCAATTAGATACCTGAAGAGTTTTATACAACAATAACGCAGAAAATAACCAAAGAAAAATTCACGTTTAACCGTATATAGTCCAGGCTCCCCAAAATGGCCATTTGGCACCAAACAGAGGGACAGAGGGTGACTTATTTTTCTGAAAAGATTGACTTCTCTTTGCTTCATCTTTATGCGTGACAACCATGTCAAATGTCCAGCTTTACAGGAAATATCACCTGATTTTGTGACGTCACTCAACTGCTCTATAGAACTACCAAAATCGTTTATCAAAACGTATCAAATATGGTTTTAATAATCATAAATACTAGTTTTATTGCCACATGCTTATTCTAAATCAACTTTTAGATGTTGATAAAGTACGGATCGCCCAAATTCACCAATGTTCGCTACACTTAGACACAAGTCCTTGTGTCGACATCAACACATTCACGTCTTTACACATTAGATAAAATATAATTAAGAATGAAATATATGCTACAACAGAATAGAATATAGTAGTAGGCCACACCATCTTAGCGAAGTTATTGTTTGCTTCTTTATTTCAAGTACTGACGTTCGTATTTTGCATGTTACGCATACAGTACATTCAACGCAGCGTTTCTACAAAACATAGTATTTCAATGTTACTTTATAGAACAAAGTGAGACTAAAGAACACTGTATAATGTCTCAATGTCTCTCAAATTTTAGGAGGCAACATGGTTTTCTGGTAACCATTTCAGTAACGAGCTCTTCTTCAGCATGAACTCTTCATAACACTTTGATTCACTTCATGAGTAGCGGAATATTATTCTCATTACTATATTCTCATTACTATATATACAATTCAGCCCCTGGCTGCAAAGAGTGAGTAGTCGGCCCACCCAATAACAATAACAATAACATATGATCGAATCAATAACATAACCTTTAGCCAGTTTGGGTAGGATATATCTTTCCCAAGCCACAGTGAGAAGTAAACGAAATACGCATTGGAACCTTAATTATCACCTTGCGGATAGTTGTCTCAAGTCGAATACTATGGACACTTTCAATGCTATTAGATCTAACCGTAAACGGTATATTTTAAGTAGGATTCTGTGCTGTGGAGAGAAGCCCTGTATCTTACAAACGTTGATTAACTTTAGATTGAAAATACTAACCTTTTCTCTTAAGTAAAAGTGAAACGAAATGGTCTTTTCGCTTGTGTTTGATAATTATATTTGGGACAGGTTGGAAGTTATAAATGGCAAGGAACACTAATAATGGTCCAAAGCCAAACCTGCCTTCAACCTTGCCTTAGGAAAAAGTACACGGAAGCCAAAGTAAGACACTACACCCCTAAATAACGTAAATGGAAAGCGCTAGTAAGTCCAATCTAATAGTCAGCCTACGGGGTTTACAGTGTCGATATAAATAAAGTAAGTTTCGCCACAACATATGTGTTCAACGTGCAAGTCTAATTTAGCCTCTCAATAGGCCCCTAGTTTATTCCATTACCAGCATACTGGCTAAAATAACAGTCTTTTGATGTCACCAATCTCTCGCCTGGCCGAATAGTAATACGGGAATTTGGCCAAGTTAGGAATAAAAGTGTAGTAGGAGTTAATTGGTCTTGGAGTGAAGTGAACCATGCTAGCATGGATAGACTGAAAAAGACTGACTGAAAACCCATAGTAACTTATTTGTCCCTATTTGGCTAAACTCTTCTTCTTTTATCCAGCTGACACGTTTGCATGGAGTTCACATCGTCATGGAATGCCCTATGTATGATATGTTACGCAATAAGTTATTCACATTCCCATGTCTAAATACTACAGATTTTAAGATTCTAGATACCAGAAGTAGATTTGACTATATCTTGAGATCCGACCTAACGCCAAGATAGGTAAATACATAAAAGATTGCTTTGTGGTTAGAAAATTAAAGATAGTGACACGGTTAGGCTTTTCCCAAGGAGGTTATCCTATATTGTCTAATCAGTAGAATCATCTTATCTTATACTATTTAATTAGTAGAATTGTAAGATATATTCTGTATTCTTTCTCCCTATTGTCTTATAGTTGACCATACAAAAGTGACTGTAATTTTTGTCATGTTTTTGTTCTTTCCCATTATTTCAACACCCGACAGACCACTACGCCCCCCCCCCCCCAGCCTGTCATGCGCCCCAGGCTAGTATCAGTTGTGTCGCTATCTAATGATGACCCGTTCTCTTGTCTTTTGTCAGACGCATAACGTGGTGTTACAGGGGATAGACTGGATTAACGTGCCGAGAGTAACATGTCTGGAGTCGGTGTGTGATAAACAATGTGTGGGGGTTCCAGCTGAGGGTAAAGAACTTATTTCAGAAGCCTGGCGTACTCTCCAATCAAAGATTATGCCTGGGTTTAGCTTTGGACGTCTTTCGGGGGGATTTTGTCTGCCTTTCTTTTTTTTTGTCCAATTTCCGTTTTTTTCATACTGCTATACAAATAGAAGAAAATAAATCTTGAGGCCGACAAAACTCCTAAAACTAAAAGATGTCCAAAGCAAGAAAAACCGACAAAGGAAAGCTAAACCAAAAACGCCGAAAAGACATTCAAACTCAAAGCAAGTCGGAGCTAATCTCCAAGCAGATCCTACGGTACCATAAGATAGTAGAGGAACGAAGCCGGCTTAGGGGTGTTTTTCGCTATATGGCAAATTCACACCTATTAGCTGACTACACTCCTTGGCCAGTTTAGTACTATCTTATTCCATGGTAGGATCTGCTTGGAGATTAGTAGGAGCCTATTTGTGCTTAGAGTAGCCTGGCGGCCGAACCTACCAAAGCTCGGAGAAATGTGCTGACGCAGGGCCATTTTCCACAAGTGTTTGTTTTGTGTATTTGCCAAACTCGGTGGCTGAACTGTGTTGACACACTTCTGTGCGCGCTAGGAAACACGGGAAAATGATTAGCCTATGTCAACACGCCGGTCCGGTAATGGTCCGACCCGTATCAACCACCGTTTGAACTAAATATAGAAAAGACAAAAGAAAACGGTTAAGTCATACGGGCGTGTCAGCATTGTCAAACCAGACTCTTCAGAAAATGTCACAGCACAACAGATATTCAAAAAGTCACTCAGTCCTGGGGCGTTTTCTTTCTGTCTCTTTTCTCTGACAGAAAATGTTATGACTCTAAAGATATTGAAAGATAGAAGAGACTACTGAACTATATGTCCTTTCCCGAAATTATATTTATGTCATTTTGATTTATTTGAAGAAAAACAATAACGCTTAGCGCTTTTTTATCCGTGTAGGAATATTGTTTTCCATTGTGATATTCGGTGTTGCTTTTATCGTTTGGAAATTACTTTCCATGCTGATTTTGACTGTTGTTTGTATCATTCCAAAATTGCTTTCTATGCTGAGTATTGAGCGTTGTTTTGTATCTATTTGAAGTTGATTCCAATGGTGATTTTAAGCGTCATTTACAATTTTTGAAAGCATGCTTTTGAATGCTTTAGATATCCTGTGGTATCCTTCCAACGTCCTTCTATCAATTTCATTGCTCGTTTATGACATCTTCAACAAGTAAATACTCTTAAAAATAAATACGTTTAGGAGACAAACATAATATTTTTGACAAAATTATGAAAGGAAAACGTTTCCTGTTATCGTGAGGACGCTAACTAGAAAATATTATAGAAGAACAGCGGGGGCTTGTATGAATAGTTTATTTATATGTATGTTCGTTTGTATTAAAAGTAATTTGTAGCGCGTGCCGTGTGAATTTGTCAGAAGAAAAGGCTGCCAGGTACGTGTAAGATGCGTTCAGCGAGAGAAACTGTGCTTTGACGCAAGTCTCATTCGGTCTTTGAAAAACAAGACAATATGTACGCTGCATGTAGGGACGTGCAGGTGTTTATCGAAATTGCTAACGCCTCTCTCAATGACATTGACGTATGTAACAGCAGCTGGCTCTGAAACATCTACGCACAGGATGAACACAACAATCGAGAATAATCCTGAATGTGTATGTTTATTCTGTCAGGGTATCACAGGGATTTGGTACAGCAGTGTCGTTTGTTATCGAATAGATGACAGTATTGCAACTGTAACTCTGCTCTGAATGGAAATCCATAGATAGTTTTTAGTTTGGCAGTCACGATTGAATGATCACGATTCTACAGCTAACGTTATATGTCTTATAGATGAATGTTAACCTTTAAGCGTATGTAGTTCGTACATGTAATTCGTTCGTAGTACACTGGTATCAGTAGTTTCTCGTTGTATGTGCAATGCCAATGTCTATCTTTCATGATATTTCTCTCCACTTAAGTGTGGAGAAACACGTATCACCTATTACGGTTTAGAACATGTTTGTATGAGTTTGAGTTTTATACTCAGATCCACTATTACTTCACGAATATACTCAGTGAATTCACGAGTACACTGCGGCTACTCTGTGGTCCTTATACATAACTAAACAAAAAGTAGCCGATGAAGAGGAACATAACATATACAGAATACACATGTACATAAAATTCACCTTGCTTTAATTAAGATGATTTAACGGCAACGAAAACAACATAGACACTAAAAAGTGAGTACAAGCATCACACTACTTTGGATTTCCACAGACGGCATGTAGAAATTCGTAACAGTCATAGATTACAGAACATGTCACACACATACAGAATCTCGCCACACTAGAAGACCAATAATTTTAGAACTCTTATCCTTTGTTTCTTGGCTGCTCTCGCTAATATAACGTTAACCCCCTCTCAAAGTCTAGAAGATGGTCTATTGCTACAGTGTTGGTGTGTTGTGGAGTTGAAGAACCAGAATGTTAGAGAGTAAGATAGGAATGGAATTTCCCCGCCCAAAGGGAGTGTTACGATTACTCAAACTTGCATTTCGCGAATAGCTCTCTTAAAATAGTAGTCTGACATTAGCTTGTTTTAGCCTGGGTACCATCCGATTTCTACCGGGGCTCCTTACACTCGTTTCCCTACGCACTTGAGCTTGTCGTTCGCAACAACTTAGACTGAGTTATTTTTTAGTATTAGTAAGGAGCCACGGTAGAAATCGGATGCTACCCAGGTTAAGCGTGGTTGCCACTCCCCCCCAAAAGAATTATTGCTGCCCTGTGAGCTAACGAGCATTGCCTTCAGGGTGCTCGCATGACGCCAGGTTACTCACGCTACGGTGCACAAATAAAATGACGGGATTATTTCTGAAACAAACGGCTGCCCGTATCGCTATTGGTCAGACCACCCATTCGTCATCCCGGAGTTAGGTGTGTTGTCACGCTAGACGCAAATTAGCTTGTGTAGAATATTTAGACGTTAAGAACTTTTGAGGACTTATGTGTCCTAGTTTACTATCAACAACTGAAAACCTAGACGGGTGAAAAAGGTAGATATATGTCTGGCATGTCTGGAGCGTGACTTTGGCACAAGAAGTATATATAATTACATAGCGAAGTGGGAGAAGGAGAAATTAAACTTTAGGGTTTTCAAAAATTAGATCTCTGACTAAAGGCGCAATTAACAGAATCTGAGGCAAAATATTTTTCAAAAAGTATTTGTCATGGACATTCCTGTGCTCGCATTTCAGCTTGCTCTTTTAAGACCTTATTCCTTACTTATACATTTCTACTGCTCCCCCTTTCTTGATCCTTCCCGGCCCTCCGTATCATTTCCAGTCAATTGACTGGCAGCGCGCAAATCGGCCACATCACAGAGCCCGAACAAGATCTGCACATTAGTCCCATGACTGACCAATTGACTCTAGAAGTTGTGGCCCAGACGTAAACAAACAGTGGTTAACCGCCGACGGTTGCACAACCGCTCGGAAAACCACAGTACTGTAAGGTAATGATGGAGTACGAGTGGTAGGCTCACACGATTTTGACTGGCAGGAGCCTTGTGTACCAGTGGGGTTCAAGGACGGCTAAACTGACCATGCCAAACGGCTTTAACTTTTAAGCCTTTTGGTATAACGGTTTAGGGTCCGAGTTTGTGATCTGGCGGCCGGATTTGATGCGGGTTCGAATCAAGGGAGTCAGTACGTTGTTTCTTTCTGTTTCTACTCACCCCTCTGGTTGTTTCACTTGTTTATTGCATCTTGACAGGAGGGTATTTCAACTCAGTTGAGAACAACGGTACGAAAAGGCTTGCTTTTAAAGCAGATGAAAATAAGCTATCATCGAGCAAATTTTCTCTTTTAAGTCTCTGAGTTGAGATGCACTGAGAACTGGCACGAAGTCAACAAAGCTTTAGAAAGCCGACACAAAACAGGGTTCCTTTTCATTTCAAAGGCTAAAAACGTGCCTGAGCGTAACTCTTACTTTTTACACTGTGGGTATATTGTACTACTTTTAGCGCATTGTTGTCAGGTACATTTTTGTCAGACGTAGATATAGTTACTACGATTGTCCGAAGTATCAATCAATACAAGGAATTAAGTTGTGTTACAACTATACGTCTCTACCAACTACAATGCCTAAAAATATTTCCTGGAGTCACCGCCGCTGTCTGAGCGACGACATGATATATATCACACATTGCTAATCAAATCATTATCTCAAAACGACATCTTGACAGTGGCCAAACGTTTATAGTGCCATGCTTGATTACACAAATACATTCTGTGTGCTTCATGAATTTTTAAATGTAAATCAAAATCTGTTCCTTACATCAACAGTATGGTGTGTAAATAGTTCAATTTAAAAGTCATGCGGTTACGTCATTCACATTTACCATATGTTTAGTGTCTGGGCTTTAGTTTGGGGGAAAGTCACCGCGTGAATATAACTAATCAATGTCAAGGCAAAGGGTGGCAGATCTATATCATTGTGTATAGGTGAGGAGATACGTATCCGTGACTTTTGACAAAAAGAGTGTAGATTTGCGTGTTTACGAACAGCACAATTCGCATGTTTGATTTACCTTTTAATTTGCCAAGAGCTGCGTCAATTCCACTAGACGGCGATCGCACTGCTACCTGAATTAGACAGTCTCTACCAGACTATAGGGAGACCTAATACTTATAGGGAAAATAATTTGCCAGGGGAGTTGGTCGGCCGCGTTTCTCCGGAGGGGAAACATAAACCTAAGCGTGGACTGACTCCCCTGGTCAATTTCCCAATTTATTTTTCCGAATTCTACGATCCCCGTGCCCCCGTAGGAAGACCTGGTGGAGGCTATAAATTGGATTTGTGTCTGACTTCATAATCGGAATATCATACAAAATGCAAAAGTATATGTGACTGAAGAGACAACAAATCACACAAAGCATAAATGATTGTCTTTCATCTATGAAATGCGTTGATCGCTAACACCGGTTTACCTTTATCCGTGGGATAACCTATATCCGTTGTTTTTACGATCAGAGTAACTAGGTATATCAAGTCGACGGATGGTGCTTTCAAACTGCAACATTTTCAAAATATTTCATAGTAAAGCACAGTCCTTCGACTCGGTATCCCTAAATACAATGTATTTAAAAACAACGGATATAGGTTACCCCACGGATAAAGCCACCTTCACACGAGAGCACGAATGAGCCGGAATGCCGTCGGAATAAAAATAATTTTTCTATTCCTGGCAATTCGTACTGTATTCTAAACATTCTTACTGCATTCGATATATTCGTCCCCGTTCTTTTGGCTGGCTCGAAAGTTTTTGACATGTCAAAAACTATCGAGGTGCATTCGAAGTGGAGAAATATCGAATGGCATTCCAAGTGGATTCTAAGTGGATTTTAACTATTCTACAAATGCAGTCTGACCGCATTCTGTGGCATTCCAACATTATTCGAAACATTCTTATCTCATTCGATGAAGAACCGAAACGGCAAGCCATCTCGAATCCTGCCCGAATGTCGCCGAAAGAATATCTCGAATGCAGTGAGAATGTCTAGACTACACTACGAATTCACAAGAATAGAAAAGGATTTTCATTCTGACGGCATTCTGGCTCATTCCTTCTCGTGTGAAGGGGATTTAAGGCCCATTTGGAAGTCCCACCCGAATGGCCCCGAATGTGGCACGAATTTTGTAAATACTTCATTCCGGCTGGTTCTGCTTGATTCGTACTGATTCGATTTCAGTGTGAAGGCCCTATAAAGGTAAACTAGCGTTATATCAGGCTTTAGGTCACCACGAGTGGATTGGGGGTATCTCGGGGATATGGGGGATACATGGCGTATCATGATCATGTGAAGTCACTCGCACAATAGTTCAACCAGAAAAAAATAAAACTGAACACCCTCAGCTTTGCCGGTGACATGGCATGCATGGGTGAAGGAGGACAACTGGTCCGTTTTGGGCACGTTTACGGGTGACGTCAGTTAGCACAAGGAATGACAGTCAGAACGACAGGTTACATATTTGCGTATTACTTCTTATTTGAAGTAAAAGTGCAACAACAAACGCACTTCTGATTTTTGTTGGTGAACAGAGATTGTTCCGTATGTACATGTCGTAATTTCCTTTGCCCCGTTTATCGTTATCAACCGTATATCCAATAATACCATAGAAATTATGTTTTCTTTAGTTCTTCAAATGCTGTTACCATTGTGTATAAACTGTTAGAAGTATCCTATTCCACATTATGAATACTTCCAAAGGTTAACACAACTGGGGAAATATTAAAAATGTTGAAATAGGGTTCAAAGTATGTCCAAAGTATCAAACCTCTGAGACATATGATTATAAAGAATGGAAACATTTCTAAATGATGACAATGGCAACCCTTGTGGTGATTTTAGAAAGTAGAATAGTCAATAACTGGTCTCATATAGTACTTGTGAGTGACTATAGTCTGTTGTTATAGTGTATTCACAATAATCTTTAGCAATAGTACGTTTATACAATTGTATAAATTTTCCGAGAGGACATTTCGGAGGTGAGGAAATTGAAATGCTTGAATATCATTATAATGAAAAGACATATTTCGTCAATATCGTATCAATTTATGGGTATCAATGCCTCAAAAGCTCCTAAGTCGAGATAAGCCCACAGACTTCTTAAGAAAAATTGCGGCGCCCGCCAAGACAGTTCCGAGCATGCGGGGTAGGGAGGTGTGGAAATTAAAATGTTTCAAAATTATAAAGGAAATGACATATTTCGTCAATATCGTATCACTCTACGGAGAGTTTCAATGCCCCAAATCTCTTAAGTAGAGATACGCCCACAAACTTCTTCAGAAAATTTGCGGCGCCCGCCAAGACAGTTCCGAGCATGCGGGGTAGGGAGGTGTGGAAATCAAAATGTTGCAAAATTATAAAGGAAAAGACATCTTCCGTCAATATCATATCAACTTAAGGAGAGTTTCAATGCCCCAAATCTCTTAAGTCGAGATACGTCCACAGACTTCTTAAGAAAATTTGCGGCGCCCGCCAAGACAATTCCGAGCATGCGGCAATGGTGACGCAGTTCGTCCCCCGGCCGGACGCGAAGGAATGCAGTAATAACGCAGCCACACGTCACAGCAGAGGGATAATGTGGGGCAACTTACGGCTACTGACGCACGCCTGATTACATTGGTCTGGGCAATATTCTGCCGTATTTTACAAGCGTGCGTCTCTGTTTGATCTCTGTTTACCGTGAATGTGCGTCAGGGGGCGTTGGTCTCATCCGTTGACGTCTCACGCGTGAGGTGCGCGGTAATTAAAACATACTCTCCAAGCAGAGGTTAGACTCCGACTTCCGACTTTTTATCATAGGCGTTTTTATCGCGGCTTTCTTTCTCGCGGCGTAGCCAGAAATCAACAAAACGGTATGAAATAGAAAGCCCAATAAAAACGATTAAAAAAACGTCAAAAATAGCCGGAGCCTAACCTCTGTTTGGAGAGTAATAAAAACAGACATTGAGGCAAGTAGGATTGTGGAGCCTTATCCAAGCAGAGGTTAGGTTATCGGTTGTTCTATTTTGTTAGGATTTCTTTTTTTTAGGATTTCAGTCAAACTGACAAAGACGAGAAACTGAACGCCTACAAGGATGCCCAAAACAATCCGGAGCCTTACATCTGCTTGGAGAGTAGGGATCTACCGGTATGAACGGTGGGCCAACTACCGATCTGAATCTTCAGTACAGAATCTGGAATACGAAACCTAATGTTTCACAGCCATTACTAGTGGATGTTTCCTATAACGAAATAGATATTGGGTTGTATAGCGTTTGCTATTTGTCAGACATAATTAAGTTTAGCGTAAAATCACTTAATACACTACTCTCCAAGCAGAGGTTGGTGGGAAAAATCGTGACCTTTTCCTTTCATAATTTTTTTTTCGACGGCGGAGAGTATTAATACACTGGGGTCTCCAAAATCACAAGCTGCGCAATACATGGTATCTGTACGTATAGTAGACTACCTATATTAAATACACTGTTACTGGTAAACTTCGACCTGTAACCTGTAGTAATAGCCAAGTTAGGAATGAAAGTCTAGTAGAAGTCAGTTTAAAGGCCTAGGAGCGAACTGATAGCTGCATAGACTGCAAAAGACTGAAATCCCATGGCTAATTATTTGTCCCTATTTGGTCAAACTCTTCTCTTTTGTCATCCAGCTGACACGTCTGCTTGGACACTAGGAACTTGGTTCAGCGGAAACGTATACACGCGAAGATGTGTCCTGTGTTCTAAGAAGTAACTTTCAATAGACGTCTGGCGCTGTATTCTTAACGCTTTTCCCGAGCCCCTCCGGAATCCGTTGAAAGATCTTACGTCGACCACGCTGTCGCACAAGGTGTTCATGACGCCATACGTGACGTCAGCCGCTCTGATCAGATAACAGCGACGTATCTCCATTCTCCCGATAGAAAAAAAAATCGATCAAAACCGGATTCGATGTATGCCATTCCTTCTCTGTGGTAAATAAAACATTATCTCGATCATTATCGTTTGTAATCCTAGCCTGTATTTCAAAATCTCTCGCTGTGCGGGGCTTGTTGTAGCCTCCGTTGCAGACTTCGAGTGGGGCCGCTTTTCTTTTAGGGGGCGCTGGTTCGCGATTGTCAACGTTGGCTAGGTTCCCCTTTCTATGCCGGAAAAGGGAGTTTGCCGTGAAAAGGAGTTTGTACTACGACAAACTCCCTTCCTCGGCAAACTTCCTTCCTCGGCAAACTCCCTTTCCCGGTACATGAACCAAGCCAACGTTGAAAACCGCTACAACGAAGTACTGGTAGATCTTATTGTTTGGCCCCTTGAAGGTAGCCTGGCATCTAGCCCTATCAGACCGGATTACCTTAGGCCTACGTCACATTTCTACCCGGGGCCCGGCCGGGCTGTTTGCTGAAACGAAAAATTTAAGTTTATGCCAATAAATATGCACAATGCATGCTGTTGAATTATGTTCGGTCCATTTTGTGTTGTTGTTGTCTTTTATATCATACGTATCGTTCCCGAAAGCTGCCCGGCCGGAAATGTGACCTTAGCCTTAAGGGTACTCAGGTAATCATATGACGCAGCAAAAAACGTAACAAGCTATTTTAGTAGCATTTAGTCGTCCAGTGGAGTGACTGGGTGGTCGGAGTTCGTTATAAGATCTATAGTACACAGAAGGACAACGAACGTTATATGACTGTGCCGTAGAATTCGTCGTGTGTGTCGTCACAGTTACCAGGATGAGACTGATTAAATACGTCCAGCATCCTGTTAGATTTATCAAACGGGAAACAGCTATTTTTAGTTACTATTTAACTGATGAATGAAATGGTGTGATGGCAAATGCTAAGACAGTGACAAAATGGATGTGTTTCTTGCGGTTTTATCTGCGTAATGGAGATAAAAGCCTACTTGCAAAATACCTTTTGTGCATACAACTGTATGTCCAAAGTTTGTTACGCATATGTTCGCTTGTGTGTTTTTGTTTGGCCAATATACACACGTTGTCGACACCCCCCAGCATCTACCGAAGGCGTTATCAGTACTTGCCGATAACACTAATCACACAAATTTGTTCAGTGCCGATCTCCCGTGGGACCATTGACGCGATCTGTCGTTTGATATTGACGTCACTAACTACGTCACAGAGAATAGTTCAGGGGATTTTAGCGAATCAATGGTGTCGCATATCACATCTGAACGCCTCTTTTGCAGGCAGGCATTTTTGAGATTGAAGAAAAGTACATGTACCATATGTCTTACAAGTAGTCTGCATAACCACTTCAGTAGAATCTCCTTTAGTGTAACCAAATAAAGATTTCATTGCTACATGGAGCCCGATCATCCAAACACTAATAAGTACACGGGTACGTACACGGGTAGTATGGACGTAGGAAACATACATGAAACATGGACAGTCATTGACATTATTGTAATGTAACAAGTGTCTAATTAAAAGGCTTGTGTTGGCTATACTGTATCTGGCCGAGTTGGGTTTGGCTTCTTTTCTGGATCCATGCTTATCATTATCATCATTGTTTACTAAAGCTCAATTACAGGTGATAGTAGAAAATGCAACAAGCGGAATCGTTCTCGTTCTCAGTAAACTTTTGGCGTCCTCTAGTCAAGGATGTACATGTACTCCATTGATCAGATGCATCCTCCCTGAGACTATAAGGCTAGCTGTACTTTTTTAAAACATATAAAATGGACAAAGGGGTGGGGAATGTTAACAAAGTGTTTCTGCCTTTGGAAACCTATTTTGATTCCTTTGTTAATTGAACGAAGTCATCTACACACGTGAAAATACCTGTGACGTGTTTGTTAGAGTGACGATCCTACTTACAAATGCTCAATTAAACATCAACGCGTCGCACATCGTCAACTGTCAATTTCCGGCGTATCCTTCCTTCCTTCTCCTAGCTCATCGGGCCAAAATTTGCAGTGCGGCTTTATGTTTATACATTAAACTTTGAATTAAAGCATTAAAGAGTAGCACTGAAAAATCGGCTGATGTAAAGACTTTGTGGACAATACGCCTTTATTTCTGCTTCACGATGGTTCCGCTTTAAGTTCATTCAAAAGTCAAGTAGAAAGAGGAAGTGCAAAGTTCCGCTCAGAAAGTAAAAACTTACTAAATGAAACAACAGCCTTATAGGGACACAAGTGTGATGTGTTTCTCTTCCGGTTTCTTTTTTCTCAAACAATGTTTTTCTTATATTTCATTTCCCATGACGGTTTGCAGCCCTAATCCGAGAGTAGGTGTCGGAAACGACCTCTGTACGTCCCGCACAGATGAACAGATAAAGTGAGTAGGCGTGAGAGGCATAAGACCTACTCTCCACAGAGTTTATGCCTCAGCTTGTTTTTAGTTGATGTCTTTGGGGGCGTTTTTGTCGAGCTTAATATTTTGTCAGGCGAACAAAAAGAAAACCTGACAAGATAGAAAGGCCAACAAAAACCCCTACGTCAAAAACGAGTCTGAGACTAACCTCTGCTTTGAGAGAAATAAAAAAAAAACATCAACCGTCACCGCATAAACTGAGAAAATCAACACTATACTATTGCTAATTTATTATTGTTACGTTGTGCGTACTTCTACTTAAGCGCGTGATACCCACGTATTGACGTAATAATCACGGGACAGTTGCCCCCTCTCCAACTTAAATCCAACTTGTACGAAATTGATTCAGCAATCAGATCACACCTTCCACAGTTACCTGTGACGCGGTTGTTATAGGATTGGTTATCTATCCCATTTTTAAGCCCTGAAAAAATATTTTGGAAACACGTGCTAACTACAAAGATATGTGCTAACATAGGGTACATTGAACATCTTGCTGGCAAGATAAAGGGATAACACCCCCACTATCCCATTCTTTGACCAATATGTAGTCTCCAAGCAGACCCAACGGTGCCTTAGAGATAGCATCAAAGCGGGCAAAGGACTATAGTCGGCACCGGGGCCGTTTGACTCCCTTGGCCGGCTATCTCCCTTTGCCAGCTTTCATACTACCTTTAACGTACCGTTGGGTCTGCATGGAGACTACCAATAGGTACTTCTTGAATACTTACTTGTAAAATATAGGGATAACACCCCCACTATCCCATTCTTTTACCATTAGGTACTAAATAAATGGACTAAATCATCAAGTCTGTTGTTATCTATACTTCGTGGGTGTCTTCACCGCGCGGTCACAAGACTTTAAGTCTCGAGTGCCGCTTACGTCAACAGTGGATGAAGTGCGTAATGTAATAATCTTTAGGTGAGGGGGTGGGTCTCAGAGGAGTCCATCTCTCGTGTCTTTATTGACAATACGCGCGCTATTTAGATAATGAAATAGGCACTGTTTGGAAAATGATCCCTTTCCCAAAAGAAAGCGTCTAAAAGACCTAGAGCCAGACAGACATATCTTTTTAAGGTACATGTACATGTATTAGACATTTTTATGGGGTTTTCTATTTTGTGTTGTTTTCTTTATGTCTTTATGCCAAGCAGCACAAAATAGAAAGAGAAACGCCCAAAACACCTTTAAAACCAGCTGTTGCCGAACCTTTGCTTGGAGAGCAGGATATTCATTCTTGTAGAGTATTTAATTGTCCGCCTCTGTACCAAAGATGTGGTCTTTAAACGTGTTTTGGCAGTATTCCGTAACTGCCAGTAGCACGACGTTTGCGAACAGATCCTGCAGATGGATCGTTTTACACACATTATCGACCGGTCCGTAACATCGTGGATCTATTACTGACAGGGGAAAAACAATTTATGGGCCAGGCACCTTTGCGTAACCATCTGCTGGTTTGAAAGGGCAGCTTCTTGTTGTTTGCGTCTGCTTCAATCACATGGTGAGCATACATACATAGTATGGGATCGGTGGGACATACACACACATAGTGGTGCCATACAAGATCACACGAGCTTGATATGAGAGCCAAACGGATCATAACGCAATGCTCGTATGGTTAATCTAACGTCCACATATATTCGTCATAAGTCGTCGTCGAATGTGTAAAATTTGCGAGGCTGTGTGTACAAGAGTGCGTTGCTCATGTGTACTCCCCAGGTCACTGGAAAAATAGTACACATTGGCTAGCCTGATTAAATCTCGCTTATAGCAGCCCGCCTAACATCCGCCGGCCCACGCGGGGAGGGGCCAGTTACAGCCCTGGACAGCGGAGTTTGTGTTACACAGACTACAAATTGGCCAAATAAACAGAAAACACACAAGAGGAGTTGGTTAGGTCGCAAACTGTACTCCTCGGCCAACCAACTCCTCTGGTGTGTTTTCTGTCTATTTGGCCAATTTCTAATCTCCAAGCAGATTCCTCCGTGGCATAAGACCAGTAACATAAGCTGGGGAAGGAGTTTACCGGCAGAGGAGTAATCGGCGGTTTCAATTCTA
>NC_049991.1:14408461-14412315 GCF_000003815.2 Branchiostoma floridae | reverse complement strand
AATATTCCCGGGGGAGCATGCCCCCGGACGCCCTAGGATTGTCGCGCCTCCGCTTTCGGTGCTACAAGTGCTGAAAATTACGTCACATGAGAAATTTGCTGTCGCCGCCTTTGGCCAGCAAGACGTCTTTAGAAGTTAAGTTTTACTAACATCCGCCGGCCCACGCGGGGAGGGGCCAGTTACAGCCCTGGACAGCGGAGTTTGTGTTACACAGACTACAAATTGGCCAAATAAACAGAAAACACACAAGAGGAGTTGGTTAGGTCGCAAACTGTACTCCTCGGCCAACCAACTCCTCTGGTGTGTTTTCTGTCTATTTGGCCAATTTCTAATCTCCAAGCAGATTCCTCCGTGGCATAAGACAGTAAACATAAGCTGGGGAAGGAGTTTAGCCGGCAGAGGAGTAAAATTAGCCACTATTCTATTTCTACTATTTTTCCAGCGACCTGGAGGGCCTGGTAGAGGCTAGCTCATGTGCACGCCAATGTATATTTCCCGGCCCTGTGATGTAAACATGCATCATAGCACATGACCTAGATTGTAATCTCCAAGCAGATCCTACAAAGATAGTACGAAACTGGCCAAGGAGTCTTGTCAGCCAAGAGGTGTCCATTTGCCACGTAGCGAAACACAATCCTAAGCCGGCTTTAGTCCTCTGCCAGCTTTTTATACTATCTTATGCTACCGTAGGATCTGCTTGGAGATTTAGATCGTACGGCTAAATCAGCCTGGGCTAGATGGTGTGTTGTGGAATCTCGCTTGTTGGTGGGGTCATTGACCCTACGTTCTCAGTGGCGGGTATGTATTTATCGACCGCGTGGACGCCGTGACTCACCCAGCGTGGCGTAACCACGCCAAACCCGGGACGTGACTGGCGTGCTAAGTACCGACGTGTGCCGAAACGTGTTCGCGCTCGTTCGTGCAAGTTTGGGCCGGTTTGCGAAACCGGTCTGATGAAGAAGACGTGTCCTTTGTGATTCATGCAAAACCATTTGGCAAGACAGCGCGAATGTGGAAAAAAATGCATTGTGTTGACAAATCCTTGATTTTACTGGGTTGCAGTTTTGTTTTTTCCTCTTAATGCTTGACTGGATTTAGCTGAGGGCATCAGCCACTTGAATCTATGTTATTATGATCACAGTTAGAATTAATTTGCATTGCAGTAAAAGGAGGGTCGGACAAAATCAGACTAAAGAAAGCTTTTCCAATACCAGTCGATACGACCAGACTGAAGCAATAACGCGGAGAACTAAAAAAATACAGGTTAAAAACCACGAAAGCACGAAAGAAAGTAGTCACCAAGTCATCATCAGGAAGATACCAGAACTTGCGGGCAAGCTGAACTGACAACACTCAATAGGTACTACTCAATAGGTTGTTCAACTGCATGCTATTTTACACATGGTTGAATCAAGGAGGTTGAAAAGGGGCCTTGGTTGAGAAGACGAAGAATTCATTGCGTGTTCGAGGAAAGGGAAACCAACAGATCGAGTAGATATAGAGAGAATAGAGAGCCATGATACAATCTGTCTCTGAAACAAGACCAAAGTGGTTAACACTCCTTGACGGCGGGTTGAGTATGGGCAAGGAGGTTTCAAACCACGGTGGTATGACGTGAGTCATCTGAGGTCAAATTGCCGCAACAAACAGGCCCGAACCCCTATAAATAGATAACTGAAATTAAATAAACGGATGATTTAGCATCAGCTGGGATGCGTAGAGTATATGCAATAATGAAGATGTTCTATATCATTATATGAGGATGGAGGTTAAAAAGGACCTTCTGGATATGAGATAGTATGTGTCAGTATGCTGATCTAAGTTCACGTCGCTATGCCAAGCGTGGCTGTCCCAGCTCGAAAATTTACCGGCCTGCCTTGGCGTTACCTTGTTAACGAAGCATGACTGTACATGTACCTGCTAAAAACACCTTTGGACACTGAGCTTCTGTAGATCGCGATCGATCTACGGATATACTCGACCGTTCGCAGTCGTATTACACAACAACTCTGTGTGTGTGAATGTGATGCTAGTTTATGTGGAAAGAACCGCTCACAGCCCGTGTTAAATGTCTGTTCCAGCCAAATCGCGTTGTAATAATGTAAAACTCAAGGAGGTTATAACCTCCTTACGTAACTAGATTTATGTTCTATGACCCGATCTGTAAAGTATTCAAAGACAGTGGGACTGTACTGTATGTGTCATCGTTCAGTTTGGCGGCGCTTGAACCCCACTGACTGTTACACACTTTTATGCCAAAGACGGGTCCACCTGCCGCTGGTTCTGGACTTGCCGGATAATCGCTCTTCCCAGGAAACTAGTTCTGTGCGCCTTAACTACGCATGCCGTGAGCCGACACATCGAGTAGTCTGAAAATACAGCAGTGTGTGTTAATGTGAGCAAGGCATTAATTCTATCAGTGTGCATGGAAACGTTTAAATCGCGTGCCCGAGCCAAGTGTTCAAACGCCGCACGCAGGTTGTGGGAAACTCTTACCATGGTGCACCCGGTAAACATCACGTAAACACGGCTTTTGCTTCGCTTTTATAACTACTTAAGTCGTGCGATTCTACGGAAAACGTAACCAGTATACGGCACGTAACGCGTCGCTTGGCCAACGTGTGTAACAAATAACATCACTAGGTAGTGCTGTTTACAACCGTCTCTCGGGGTTGCGTAAATTTGGGACCCAAGCGAGGAGCTGCAAATAATTTATGAGCCGTGAAACGTTTTAAGTTAAGGGGGGGGGGGTCCCGAGTCACCACGTGCGGGGGTTAAAAAAAGAGACAATTCGTCCCTTCCAAACGTATGTCAGTACTTTTACGTAAGCAAGATCATGTGAAACGCAAATTCTGGCACTAGCTCTGAAGATTCAACCCCACTCAGCCACCCCCGCACTGAGTCTCCGCTTCCCTACGGACACTTAACGACCTGTCCCCACGTGACCCACCGACCTCCCCCATGGCAACAGCGCATGATAATCAGGTCGTGTGACGTCAGCCGACTATTATGGGCTGCCGTTGGCCCATTTGGCGACGGGAGTCCCTGGCAGGCGGACGCAGTGTTGTTTTGGCCGTTGGAAACAAGAGTCGTTTGACTGTACTGTACACAACACCGGAACGCTGGCGGACCCGGCAGAGAAGATGATGGAACTCTCCGCATTCGGCGAGCGGGTTTTCGCCGCCGAGTGCCTGCAGAAGAAGCGTTGGCGAAGGGTGAGTGCTGAATTTTGTCATGTCACGTAAGAAAGTCGACGCAACAGCTTGCAGTATGAACTTGCCCATATCGTGTATAATTTATATAGCATGTTATGAGTGCATTCTGTTATATATCGCGCCAGACGCCTGCCTGTGATATGAAGCTACACGCTCGTGCTGCCGTTTCAATCACTCGTAAGTTTGTTGCAAATAATTCCATGACAAGTCCAAATAGTGTCATGTATGTACAAGTTAGGTTTCCTTTGAAATTTCGGTTGGTGTGAATTTCAGTACGTTATGCAACGGCTGCCGTTCAAGCACTGTTTACTCTATTCCCACAGGGCAAGGCGGAGTACCTCGTTAAATGGAAGGGATGGTCGCAAAAGTGAGTAACTTCTTCCGCATTTTCTCACGACTTTGCAAATTTTCTCGACAATCTGTTCGTGATATTTAAGAGGATCGTTTCTTTTTATACTAACTGCCCCATTTTACCTTACAGATATAGTACGTGGGAACCGGTGGACAATATCCTTGACCCACGGCTTCTGCTAGCATTCGAGAATAGGTAAGTGCCGCGCGTTTCTGTCGTCTGAAACAATATGGCGCATGCTTTCGCTGAGTTCACTACTAGTTCCGTGTTTCCTTCAGATCGTGCTT
>NC_049991.1:14407832-14408361 GCF_000003815.2 Branchiostoma floridae | reverse complement strand
AAACGTGTCATTTTTTGAAGACGACGACGACTACGTGCCGTACCACTCCCCTGAGAGCGGGAGAGGGGTCCACAGAGGGCAGTGGAGAAGTGCTGAAGAGAAAGCTGCCCGGCCAAGCGGGGAGTGCAGGTATATCTGGGGAAGGTTCCCGGCCTGGTAGCGGGCAGGGGGCCCGGGGAAGCCCACGGCGCAACCCTTGGCGGTGCGGGCCCCTCTCACAGGATGTGGGTTCGCGGTGCGGGGCACGCCAGCCAGACTATTTCACCTTCAGGTGTAGGCAGCGGTTCGGGGAAGCGGAGTGAGGTTTGGGGTTTTGTCCGAGGGAACCCCTCGTGCTCGCCGGGGGAACAGATGGCCGGGGAAAGGGGAAAAGCAGTCGCGTCACCCACGACTCCGCCCCCTCATAACCAGACCACCATGCTGAAAAACATCGCCAACCATTCACAAAAGCCTGTAAGTAGCTCTGCGGTTTCCCAGAACAAAGCTGGACAATCCCCGCCGTTCGGCCGCAAGGAATCGGCCTCCTCCG
>NC_049991.1:14391339-14407670 GCF_000003815.2 Branchiostoma floridae | reverse complement strand
TCCTGACTGTCACCGTGCGAGAGTGCAGCACACCTCAAGGATTCTTCAAACCAAGAACGGACTGAACTTGAAAGTTCATCTTACCATGTTAAGACTATACTACACAAACATAAATGGAACTTTCTGACTGTTTATAGTGAACTATTAGTTTGTAGTCTGGTGCCCTATAATATAGCACAACGCTACCTTAGAACCTATTGACAAAGTTAAAGCGCTTATCTCTCGGAAATGTTCAGAATGTTTTTATCTGTGTCCAGCAGGACCCAGGCTTCCAACCTGACAGGAGTATCTTACTGGTTAAAAAGGTCTGAGCAAGATTGGTCACGACCGCAAGACTTGAGTAACAGATCAAATACTTTCAAGTGATTCACCTGAGATATTTTTAGTCACCTGATTGTAAACTCAAGCCGCGAAAGTATTGTTTGCGGTTGTGGTGACTAAAAGACCATAGGCTGGTCACGAAGACAGGTTTGCGGTCTGTGGGCAAAGAACAATACTTGATAGCCAGTCTGAGTCATCATACCTGTTCTGTACGTCGGACCTTTACGGATCTTAAAGGGCACCGTCCCCAAGTCGCCTATTTTACAGAGATGTTCTGTTAGATATAAAGCAACATGTGGTTCTGGATCAAGTTATAATCTTCTGGCTCTGCAAAATCAGACTACGAGAAAAGAGCAGTTTTTAACTGTACAGAAAACAAACGTTGGTATGGCACAACAGATTTTTGTGCGGCTTAATGTTTCGTTCTTTGGTGGGCCCCTTCAGGGTTTATTTCTGGGCAAAAACTGCGGCTTTTCGCTGTTGGTTGTGAGGTTTAGCCTAACTGGGCTGCCCAGTTTCTTATTGTCTGTAGCACACAGACCCCAAGGCGTGCGAAGTGACCGGGAATGACTCACAAAATCACAAGACACGCGCCTTCTCTCAAGGTTTCTTTTGACGAAGACGCCCTGTGAGGTGACCCCAGCAAACCCCACAAGCTGGCCGTGTGCCAAAAATACTACTAGAACTGGTGTATGACTAAAGTGGTGTTTGGTACGGGCTACCTCCATTCTCGTCTTTCCGTCAAGAAACTGACAACAACCACAACTTGCAATACTGCTTTCGTCGATTTGTGTAGCACTAACAGTGTTTATTGTATACATGCGTTAGCAAGAGCAGACATTGGAAACAGGGCGTGTACAAACATGTTTTCGAATCGTAAGCATTATTAGCACGGACTTTGGACAATTATTGATGAAATCACAGGTCTATTGGATGGGCGGTGTAGGGCGATGTTGATATCTGCCAATGTATGCAGTCATTACTGAATCACATTGACACATAATCGGTGAAACTCTTTTGTATCGGACAGCCTGTTGCATTTATGATCGTCTCTTACATGCGACCTACGGTGGGCTTTGTTGGTTATAATGGGCTGTATGATGCTCGAACGCCCACCGGAATAATGACCTTGGCACATGTGTATCTGTGGCATGTACTGTATGTAGATATTCACGAGATCGATGCAATGTTGGCTGCACGGTGTCTGAAAAGCTTTCTTATGGTGTTCCCGCCATATTTCAATTCTCATCATGGAGTAGTACTAGTAGGCAGGCACGTCGTAGACAAAATGAAAAGAGAATGATGAAAAATGGTATCATAATGATATATCCCAATATATACTGATGTAAGTCCTGTGCCATGCTTATACATGTCAAAAAGAAGCTAGACAATGGCGATTGTAAACAAACATATACGGGATGCATTTGTCAATCAGTCAGTTCTACCAACTCAATGGTACTTTCGTGCGTGTTATAAAAGTCAGGCTTGTCAAACGTTGTCCTCGGACCAGATACTACCTCCTGCCTCCATCCTTTCACTAAGTGTTTCTTTTACAAAATGTATCATTTGGACAGATTTAATAACAAAAAATCCTTTATAGACACAATAGTCTTACTATACAATTTAGTGTATAGTTAAAAAGAATTGAGATGTATTTTGATGTCTAAGGGTTGGTGAATATTTTCAGAGAGATGTATTTGTTGAAGATGAACCGATTCACGTCTGTATAACGATACTGGCTCGATAGAAGACTGTTATGTGAGAGGAATGACCTCAATATTTTAGAAGATTGTTTTCAGGGATCTTTTATTACAATCCCTACTTAAAATTCGGCTATGCATATACAGATATGTAAATAGTATTGGTCCGTACCCGGATGTATGTGGACGGCCGGAGAATATATTTAAACCAGGGAACGTTGTTTGAGATTAGGGATTGTGAAGCAATAGTGTAGCAATGTCACACGTAGCCTGGTATGTCACACGTGTCGTTGTTTGTGGTGTTCAAGGTTCAACTGTAGCTCATCTGAGTCAGGAAAGGATACAAAGAGAACCCGATGTAGCTTCAGAAGAGACGCCTTTATGTAAAGACGCGGGTTTCTTTCAATAAACATATTTTCTCCAGACCAATTTTGTGTCAGAATTTAATTGCATGTATGTTTCTCACACAATAAAGGAAAGTATGATTAGAACATAGATTCCCTTTCTTCGATAGACTAACACAGTAAAAGGACGAGGCTGGCAGACATCCCTGGTCATTTCATTAGTCTGTCCGCAAAATGGTTCGGCTATAGATCTAAGTAAAGTAGTTACAACAATCTTATAATCTGATATCATTAAACATGTCTTTAGGACCAGTTGACGTTTGGGGGGAGGGCAGGAATAAAGAGGAAAACGTTTTTTATGAGTCCGTAGGTCTGCACTTACTTCCCGATGTAATTTTGTTTACAAATCATTTCCCCGAAAGTCATTTGCGCATGCAACGATCATAAGTGCTCTGACGAATTCGAATGCATCAGTTTTATTCTTGTCAAAACTAGTCATGTCTGTATTTTGCTTGAAGCGTGTTTGTTGTTACAGTAACTCATCAATGAAGTTGTATCGATTTCCGCCCTGCTACTACAGTATTTTTTGTCCTTAAAAGTAAACCCGAGGGGTAGAAATTATTTTACAGTCCAGCTTCGTAAACGATGCATTGATGTAAAACTTGGGATCACGGAACCTGTTGCAATGAATTCCGTCACTAGAGTGGCCAGCGGACCGATTCAAAATTTGTCCCTAAATAGTGATTATACTTTCTAAAGCTAGGCTAGAAGATTGTTCAAAATTGAAATGAGGAAAATATGTCCTAAGAACTAGGAATAAACAATGACTGACTGCCCCTTGGCTTCCCATGTCGTCTCAACATGAAGCTTTCATATGTGCGTGTTTTGAAGTTCTTACTAGTTTGTGATCTGTGATACTGCGTCACTAGGTGCTTGCGTAACCTTTTCACTAGTCTCTTCCAGACCCCACAGTAGAAATTGGCCGAATATGGCGAATAATTTGCCAGAGTTACACGGTTATAATCTCATCGAGCACAGTTTGCAACCAACGTACTGCCCTCCAAAGGCAGAGACAGGTAGAGAGCTAGAGACCACTTCAACAGTTCAAGCATGTCAAGAGCTTCCTCGTGGTGTATGTGGGCGGCGGAGGTGGGGATTAAAGGTCTTTGATTTTGATAAAGCCGCAGAATAGTTCTGTTGTGAAACACACTTGTTATCATTCAATAAAGGACATTGTTCATACATTCAAATGCAGAAATGCTACGGTACACGTACGTAAGAACGTAGTGAAACATAAGCAAATTTGAACATTATAAAAGGAGGTTTTGGATCAGTAGTTCCAAAACAACGCGGCTCAAACAACTGCTGCAAATACTTCCATTTGAACCATTCTGTTGTGACTATTCTGGTCCAGAAAACAAGGAAAGAAAACAGGAAAAGCGTGAATTCCGCAGTAAATATCGACAGCATTCCTGTCAAGCCGTTGACCTGGTGGTTTCCCGCATCACTCCCTGGCGGCTGGGCAAGTGTGTGTTTCTTCCTTTCAGTCCCCGAAACGCTATTAGACTAATCTCGTACAAATCAAATATCGAGACAAGCTGATGTATACAATTGGAAGACTGCAAATGAGACTTGTACTAGTTCCCAACAGCCTGAAGGCTCAGCGGTGACGGTCTGCCGGTCTGCTCTAGAGAAGGATAGCCTCCGTTTTACCGTAGCAGACTAACGCACTTTTTTCTGATTGTATATAAGTCTCTTTCGTATATACTGTAAGGTTAACTAAAAATTAAACAGCAGAAATTACACTCGTAAGCCTGCTACGAAGCATAGAAAGGCGACCCTTTCAAGACACGTCTTGTCTTCAATGGGTGGCTAGCTGTTGGCATGTTAGAATGTTAGCATCATTAGAATACATACACGGAGCATTGGAAAAGATATATCCATTAGCTATGTGTGGCGGTGGTGATAGTTTTGCCAGACGAGAAAACTTTACAAATAGGTTGAACAATTTTCGAGAGGAAGTCAAAGCAGTCCGCATTTGCAAACGCAGTAGATAAGGCAGAACGTTCCACTTCTGGGCTGACTACCCTGTTCACATGAGAAAATTCACATTGAGTTTTATACAATCGGATTAAACTCAAACTTGCGACCGACCACACAATCGGATTAAACTCTTTACCGAGTGCAATAGAATATCGAAGTGCGATAAAAGTTTAAAACTGTATATGCCATCAGAAAAAGATCCGACTCGTAGAGCCTGCTTTAATAGGAGACTTTGACAGCCAAGTCTCTATCAGACTCCCGCCAGGTCGAATAGTAATAGGGAACTTAATTTGGCAAAGTTGATTAGAAATAAAAGCCTGCCTAGTAGGAGTTTTGGTCTGGAATGAGCTGTCCGGCAGGCGGATAGTCTAGATTTGTCCCTTTTTGGCCAAATTCTTCTCTTTTATCCATCCAGCTGACACGTCTGCTTGGAGACTAACGACAACCCAAGAGTCCGGTAGACTACTGCGGTTATTGGCGGTGTCACGTCAAGCGTGAAGACCCGAAGCGACAGCGGAAAAACAAATGATCACGTTACTGCCCGGCACGGCTGCAGGCCCCCCGTGTGCGTGGCTCCGCTGACACACTGTGGCGAGCACGGATCCCTTTGTTGTCCTTTTCATGCACAATGCGGTCGTCACCTCAAGCCTTCGGAGAAACAGCTAGTATTTTGGCTGGGACAACAACAACGGAGTTTATGATCTGTAGAATGGATCTCGATCTTGCAAAAAGAAATTGATGTTGCTTTAAATTTACGACTCTAATTCATGAGCTGACGTGTTTTTTTTATCTCCACGCATTCTTCGAGGTATATCAAAGAGACACTGAAATATTGAAAACCTAAACAATTGAATTACAGGCGATCGCTATATATATATTTGTTAGCAAGGAGGTTATATACATAACTGTATATTTATAGTTGTGGTGATGTGATATCCTGGTAGAAACTTCTTCCACTGATAGTTGAAAACAATGCCTTTTTCTTTATATATACATTGTATATATGCATTGAGTTGAGTTGCGAAGTCCATTTGAAGTCGTCCGATGTAAAGCAGCCGTCGCCACGTGCCTGCGATGTTGCATAACTAGACTCCGTGGGTCGCTGGATCAAGGACGTTATATCTGATATAACGTCCTTGGTATTATGAGCCAAAAAAGGCCATAGAGAGCCTGCTATGGAGGCTATACTTTGTACCTTGTTCAATTGTTGTCATCATTATAAGCGATGCTCGGGTGACTGCCGCAGAATCGTCGTCCGCTCGATTTTCGCCAAATGTGATAGGCAAATAGCAAATATTTCTCGTAAACAAGGAAGTCATGAGGTGTAATTTCCGCGTTCGAACCGATCCAGCATTACCTGCAGGTACACCGCTTTTCGCTTCACTTCCTGCCACTCTGCAATAATCCAATAATTGCAAACACACATCAACACAAACAAACAAACACACAAACACACAGACCGAAAACCATACCACCGCGAAAGAAAAACGGGAACTTGCAAACGTGGATCCACTTTACTGCTATTGTAGGGTCGTCAAATAGTAAAATGAAGCTTATGGTTTGTTCTAGACCATTTTTTTTTCAATTCAATGCTTTAACAGAGATACTAGTACATTCCTTGAACATAATGTGAGCCATATATCGTTCGTCTTTCCCTTTTCACTCTTCTCTTCTCTGGACTCACTCCTATTAGTAACAGGACTCCCCATCTGTTTATCTCAGAACAGATATATATTCATGTCATTCATGTATGCGTTCTGGTCGGTGAATGGGTCACCCTTTGTATGAAATATTATAATAGTAAGTTTTATTGCAAATTCATGCCCGTGGGCTAATTGCAGGTAACATACAAGATTCAAACAGTGTAAAATACAATATCACATGTGTCTAGTCTAAAACTAGTGAGAGTTAACTCTAGATCCTGGGTTATTGGGTTCGACTCCTTATTTGAAGACAGTGGAAGACGAAAGATCCCACCTTTTCTATTATGTGTGGGTTTATAATGGCCACTGAATCCAGATCCGCGAACCCCGGCCTGGTATGATCATAACCTCCAAGAAGCGTTAAGAATAGAAGAGGTTGGGTCGCGGGGATTATACTAATTATATATATATAGTGGTCGGAATTTTTACCGCTCGCCCCTCTCAGTAAAGAAAAAAACTACTATCCCCACGACCCAACCTCTGCTTGGATAGAATAGTATGAACATAACCATGATGAGCGACTTCATTTTCTAGACGGTCTGGCCTAGCCTCTACCAGGCTCCACAGGTCGATGGAAAACAGTAGAAATTGGCCAAATAAGACAGAAAACACGCCAGGGGAGTTTAGATGGCAGAGGAGTAGTTTGCGACCTATTATAAACTCATTTGGCCAATACCTACTATTTTTCCAGCGGCCTGTGGAACCTGGTAGAGGCTAGGTCTGACCTGAGCGCACCCCAGTCGTTTTCCTACGGAGTTATCCAGATCGATAAATAGACATACATGCACCCCCTCCCTCTACTTATCTTTTACCAGGAAAACCCTTTTAAGATCCACGTGGTGGTGTTATTGAAGGTGATAGCGTTTTTAATCAAATTAGATCCGCCACAATAACAAGTGCATTTCTCGGAAACCAAGCCCCACACCGGCGCGTGCGCAGTAGGGGGTTTCCAGCCCACCAGTGATTTCTTGGCCAGCCATCAGTGAGATAAAAAGCTACCCTATAATATAGACTTTATGCGAAAAGCCGTGAGTCATTCCTTATGACTCATTATTGAAAATTCGTGCGAGCCTACCCGGAACGGAGTTGTCTTTTGTGGCTTGCAATGAACGGTCACATCGCCAAAAGTGTATCGATTGATTGCTTTCTTTCGCGTCTTCAAATAATATTTCTCTTTATGACCTTTCCTTGACCCTTTTTTTTCTCAGTAAGGATAATTGGAGGAGATAGCGAGCTCTTGTTGCCCTCGTGGCCGCCCACGCCGCACTAGAAAACAACACGTACTATGTAGCTTGTTTTTCTGACGGTCAATTAAATGTGATCAAATCAAGGAGCTTACTTGATCAAATCAAGACGGCCCTTAAAGTACGACGAAGCGATGATTTGTGAAAACGGTACCCGTTTTGAATTTAACTTGTTTGCTGTACCTTTGTCGCCATAACAGAAGACCTCGTAGCTTTATGAGTATCACACTGTCATACACAGGTGCATCACTGCAAGGTGCATAGCGTAGGTTTTGAGGAATACATTTATGAGGCTCGGGATCACCGGCATAAGGAAGGAAGCGCTCTGAGCGGCTTGGGCACTTACTGCAGTCAGAACGACGTACATCACGCTAAAGACAAAGTGACCATGTGGAACTATGGGGTTATGATTGGGGAAACTTCTCAGTGAATGGATTGATAAATCATTAGGATAACCAAACCGATCGTGATTTGGAAATGGTCTTATGACATGGAAAACCAACTGTATCGAAGCCATATATTTTGTATTCGGAGCGAGAGAAACTGGTACTTCACTAGTTGGAAAGGATGAAAGGTAGATATTGTTTGCCTTTGAAATAGACGAAAGACGCGAAATTTCTGTATGCTATTCTTTTATCACTGCTCTGGTATGGTTAAGGCTGGTCAGGCATTGTCAGATACTTATCTGTCAGGTTTGGACTGCTTTGAATTGGTAAAGAAAAAGGAATAAGAATAGTGCAAACAGATTACAATTATCAAATTTAGACCGTAGCTGTAATACTAATAGATAAACTGATATTCATACAATTTGAACAATTCAACAACAGGTGATTTGTTATAACTGCCATGTGGATCCCCATCTACATCACCGATTCACCCCTAACATCCGTCGCTTGTTTTTCTCGGCGTTCGGAATAAACGACCTTCAACACACGACATCCGTCCCCTCCAGAAAACACGACCTTGTGTCAATAACCTGGCTGCGACAAGGTAAACAACCAAGACAAACAGTTAGCAGAAACACGCCCCCGTTTGTTTTCTAACTTCAGAAGTTTACACAACCCATTTAAGTGACTCTTTCTAATGAAAAATGATCCACAGTAGTCATTGACGAGAAATAAAAACCATAGAATATCTAGTTTAGCTAAGAAGCATTTGTTTATGATTGCTTGTAGAGTGAACAAAGCATCAATGTATCAAAAGCATTTGATATAAAGCAATTGACAATATTTCACTTCTACGAGACTTTTTCTGACAGACAGTATCTGTTGGACTGTTTCGTTTTTGTGTTGTATGTTGTTGTATTTATCTTGTGTGTTCCTTTTCAAGATTTGACTGAGAAGAGATATATCACTTTCACGACATGGTTTCAGTGGAAATCGAAGGGCAGGGGAATTCTTGCGACCGCCGGTATTTCTTGGAAACCTTGATCACTTACTACGGTGCTTATCCGATATAAATATTCCGCCCGCGCACTGAAATGTCCGCAGTGACAAGTGCACCCCGGGGCGTCTTCTGAGTGATTAACCCCTCTTGAGACGGAAATGTTTCGTTAATCGCTCTCCAGCTTATGAAAGAGAATCAATGTAATCTCCAAGTAGATCCTACGATGGCATAAGATTGGCCAAGGAGTGTAGTTAGCCAAGAGATGCACATTTGCCATGTAGCCAAAACATACTCCTAGGCCAGCTTCACTCCTCTGGCTTTTGATACTATACTACCATATGATCTGCTTAGAAATTAAAAGAATGGTTGTAAGGCATAGCCGATTTTTTGCAACGTTGGTGAGATATAGATATCGTAGTGCACCGAAAATCAACGTTATGGTGGAACTCAGGGTTACGTATGAACAACATTATTCTTTCTCCATCTTTTTATCAACAGCTCTTAATTTTCCGTGAAAGCATATATGCATATACATATACATATACATATACATATACATATACATGTGCATGTATCACATTTTTGTTTCATTTCGACTTTGCCTATGACCTTTTTTTTTATGAAATAACTCAAACTCTTATCTTTCGTCGAGGAGCTCTTTAATATATAAAACAGTACAAGCGGTAATTATCAGTCTAAACAATAAATGCTTGCGAGTGCAAGGAGCCCTGGTAGAAATTGGATGGTTGTACCAAGGCCCATCGCAGCTACATAAATGGCCCGTCGCATTTGTTGTGACAAATTGCTAATTTGGAATCACAGAAATTAAGGATTAAACAAGAATGTAAGAAGTAGCACATCGTTAAGTACTCGAAATTGCTAGCTGGTACTGTTTATAATTGGTTATGAAGATGTTTAATTTTCTCCAATATCTAATACGAAACACTGAGACGAAAAACAGCAACATTGAGCCAGTACCCGAGCGCGATCACTGGGTTTTGTTTCAACCTTTCTGAAGAAAGTCGTTGTGATTGTGTTGCTGACGCGGGCACCATTTGTTGTGCAAAATAACCGAAGTTTTCATAGACTTCTTTCTTAGAGTTAGACACAAAAATCCTGCCTTGCCTCAGACGTGTCCATCCTTATCCAATAGGAGTCCAGCTGAAAATGTAACTGGGAAAGAAACCTACAAGTTTCATTTGGTACAAACCTGTCCATTCTTAGCCTTTTACTCAGCTTTCCATAGAATTTCAATAGATCACCAGGGTAAATTGAATCACTTTGGTCAGCTGAGCTTCTTGACACTCGGAGTCTAGTTCAAGCTAGTCTCTACCAGACTGACTACGCAGCTCCCCTAGCAACTTGATTATTCACCCTATAACACTGGCTGTTAACGTTATAGTGTGAAAAATGTGCCAGGGTTTTTTTCTACCGTACCAGGATTTTTTGCCGATCATAAGTTAGTATCCCCTATCATTGGCTAATTGATCAATGAGGCTGAAACGTCACCAGACTAAAATCTTAGCGTTGAGCATATACGGTCACAACAAGTTACATAGATAATCTCAGTGCGCTCAGTGATTCCCCCTTCTTGAATACAAATGAACAAAAGACTTTGTGTGATATCATTGTTTGTCGCTTTTAATTAAGACGTCTTATTACTAGCTCTTTTTTCCAATCTTTATTTCTCGCTCTCCTATTTTATTATAGTTGGAGTCATCCATACCATATTTACTTGCTGTGGCCTAATATGCAACAACACATTGGTCTTTGATGGTACGTGTTTACAGAATTCAGAATTGTATTCCAATTGCCCATACACTAGTACACTGCTCTACCGTAGTGTTATTTCTTGAGAGATTGAAAGCAATACAGCATATTAATATTATGACATCTCGTATGTTAATTCGATTTCTGGAAACATCCTCAATCAATAAATATAAACCTCAGCACATACTGACACATGACTACTATGTCGTTTTAATCTTTGAATAAAAAAAGAAAATTTGTAAACGAACTCTTTCTATAGCCTTTCCCTAATCTTTGAAAAGAATCTTTAGATTGTTGTTTACAACGAGAAAATACGACGGTAGACATCTACTTTCTAAGGAGATGTTTGACTCATATTTTGTCGAGCTTTTTTCTCTTTTTTTACGTTTTCCTAATGTTCGCTGGCCAAACGTCAACATCCTACACTATTGTACATTGCCTTAGTGGTTGGCGATGACGTTCTGTTCACTGATTGGTCAGTCACATTACACCTTCAATACCTGATGTGCGAGAAGTGAAACCCCTTTCCGCGCCTCCCGTTCGCACATTGTACCTCGTCTTGTGGCAGAGCTGAGCTCGCGAGTTTTGATGAGGAACAGTCAAGATAACAATTAGCTAACCTTGTACAAAGACACTAATTAGCCAAACGATTAGCACTATGAAACGGGGAAAATGTTGCTCCTAGCTGTGCATCAACAACGATTTTTCAGATTGCAGTACGGTGCGTCTAGGTCGGAGTGGCCTCAAGAGCCAAGAGCCTGCGATCGCCACGCCAAACCATGATTATCCTGCCAGGCCTTGGAGTGCTTTCTGTGGAGTGAGGCAACCACCCGAAACTCGCTGTTAATATACAGTTGAACATGCTTATCGTGTCACTGTCATCCCGACAAAGCTATGAAATTCTGAGGTTAATTTCATTTCAGAATTGCAGGTCCAACCGAACCAGTGTATCGAGTGCGGTGAAGTTATATCAGTACCATCAGTACCTCGTAAACAGGAAACGGCAAACGCGGCGTCATAACATGTCAAAAGATCGCGCGTATTAAACGACGCTGGGAAGTGATAACGACGTTTCGTGGTTGTGTGTATGTGCATCTTTAATGTATGAATTTCAAAGTATGAGTGCTAAGATACTGGATGGAAATCTTAAGTGTATTGAGAATCAATAGCACAAGAGGGGATAGATAGATTGAGATGATGTTATTCCTGCTATGTGACTAGTGGACATCCAATTACGAAACAATAGAATAATTCCGATGAAAACTTCATAAGACCATTTCCTTGGTAAGATTATAAATGTGAGCTCCTAATAATCTCAGGGTCGGTATAAACTATTCAGTGATTCTAAGTCAGTCATTCAATGTACTACGTAGCAACGCTATCCGTACTGATGTCAACTTCATATTGTATACATGTAGTACATGTAGCTCTAACTTCACCATTAACTTCATTGGTTGCACAGAAGTAGCCTCTATGAGGCTCCCCAGGTCGCTGGAAAAAATAGCAGAAATTGGCCAAATAGACAAAAGACACACCAGAGGAGTTGGTTGGCCGACCTTTACCAGGCTCCTCAGTCGCAAACTGTACTTTGGCCAATTTCTACTATTTTTTTCCAGCGAGCTGGGGAGCCTATAATCTCCAAGCAGATCCTACGGTAGCATAAGTTAGTATCAATTTCAAAAGCTGGCAGAGGAGTGAAGCTGGCTTAGGGGTGTGTTTGTCTACATGGCAAATGGACACCTCTTGGCTGTCTAAACTACTTGGCCAGTTTGGTACTACCTTATGCCATTGTAGGATCTGCTTGGAGATTAGGGAGCCTAGTAGAGGCTAGCACAGAAGTGCAGAAGGTACACGAGTGTGTAGTTAGATATTCTCTGATACGTGATGGTAAAGTGAGGCAAATGCTTGAAGATTAGCGAACACCATGCCCATTATTGACTTTGCGTAGGGTTCACTCACGAAGATAATGTTCTCCATTTATAGAACTACGGCCCACAACGGTGAGCGGTACGACATATAGTCTCCCGGCAGACGTGTCAGCTGGGTAAAATGGAGACAAATTTGGCCGAATAGGGACAAATAAGTTGCTATGGTTTTTTTTCAGTCAGTCTTTTAAAGACTATCCAACGGCCGATCAGTTCACTCCTAGGCCAATTAACTCCTACTAGACTTTAAACGTCGCAAAACCCACACATTACAGTAAAAAAGTGGTATCACTTGTCTTCCACTGTCTCAGAAAAAGAAGTCGAACCCAATAAGTTACATCTTTAAGTTACACTAGAGTAGTCGCTTACTATACTGTTTTAGTGTTTACCATTACTTGTCTGTCTTTTTTCTTTTGTCACCTGCTATTAGCCCTCGGGCAGGAATTTGCAATAAACTTATTATTTATTCCTAACTTGGCTAAATTCCCCTATTACTATTATTCGTCCAGGCAGGAGTCTGGGAGTTCGAAACCCGATAACACAACACGAGCACGATCTAATCCCAAGTACGGTCTTAACTAACGTGACAGAGAATTATTAAGGCATCACATATAAAGAAAAAAACATGCGCATTAGTATCTTCTTAACTATTCAATCAAAATTGTATTGTCTGTAGAGTTACGTCTATGTCCTTTTAAAGTCGTACCTGTAGTACTAACTAGTGGCGGGGGAAGTTTGTTGTTGATTTCGATGATGATTTGCGTCGATGTGTTAGCCCCATAACTCAGCCTGCAGACAGAATGAGTTAAAGCCGTGCATTGTTAGGAACCCATACAAGTAGATAGAGGCAGTTTCTGGGTTAATTTTCTGCTCAGAGCAGTCAAAGCAGGCTATTTAATCGCCCAGAGAAGCGAGGCTTTGTGGTAAGCTGTCCCCCCGCCCTCACCTCTGACCCCGCCGGTATTGGGGAGGGCTTGTTTGGTGCCATCGCTGACAGGGAACAAAGCCGTACGGGGGCACAATGGTGCAGCGTGAAATCTCAACCACGACCCGCATGGACTGTTCATGCTGAGAAAAACGGGGTGACAAACGGAGTGAGAACACTTTCACACGTGATACGCTTGACTTTTAAAGCTAACGGACGGCAATGGACGGTGCGGTTATGGTATCGCGTGAAACCTATCGTGTGTAAAAACCCTCTGTTCGTTCGAACAAACTGGCCTGCGTACCATCCAATTGCTACCTGAGCTCCTTACACTCACTGTCCTGAAAAATCCAGAGCGCAGCAAGTGTAAGGAACCCGGCAGTAATAGGATTTTATCCTGTTGGTTTACGTTCAAGCTATAAAAAGTTTAAAAACAACAACAAGCGTTTACCATGAGGCTATAGGTAGTAAACTATATGACAAATGCACCAAGTTCTATGATCCTCTTATAGAACGATTCTGAAATTCTTGAAGCTAACTGACGTGATGTTGCTGTTACAGTGTATGTCGGCGTCCCAAAATAGACTTCGTACCTGAAAAGAAGCATGCGTAACTTCTTCCACAAGCCTCTTGTTCACACACACGCAAAGAAAACGTTCATTCGTATTCTAGTCATGTATGGTAACTGCTGTTGACTCGCGAGCATATACAGGACCGTACAGAAAAGCAGTCTCAAAGAAGACGTGTCAGATGGATAAAAAAGAAAAGGAAATTTGGCCCAATAGGGACAAATAAGTTGCTATGGGTTTTCATTAAGTCGTTTGCTGTCTATCCAGCTACCACGCCGGCCAGTCAGTTCCTTTACTCCTACTAGACTTCTATTCCTAACTAGGCCAAAGTCCCCTATTACTATTCAGCCAGGCGGGAGTCTGGTAGAGACTGATAGAAAGAAGAGGCTCTGAGCTCTACTATCATATGCCGGACACATGTGTTGAATCCTGGGTGTCAAGTCCGGTAACAAGGCGAAGTAAAATGTCCTCTTGGCAGCGTCAGTCTCGATTTATAGGCGTAACCCTGATGTTATCCAGTCCACGTGTGCATTACTCTTGTTCAAGTGACTTCGTGCTCGCGATGATGTAGATAACGTTTAAGAGAAGTGTTGGTAGAGATTAGAGATACCCGACTTTAACTCTCACTCCGAATTATGCTAACAAAAGAAACTTAACGCAAGTTACTGGGTTTTGCCTGCAAAGTATTGATCACAATGGTTTGAGTTTCGGTAAGCCATTGATAAAAGACATAATAAACCCTTTATGACGCGAACTTGCAGTTGTGCACCGTATTGCTGGATGACGCCGCGAACTTATAGAAACGTTTTGACATTCTGAGGAATTATCTACTGATTTGTATCCTTTATTAGTGATAGCCTGCTTCCGTTGGAAACCAAGCCTTCTTCATACTCGTCTGGGAAAATATAAGAAATTTATCGCCATCCTGATAACGTCTATTAATCCACTTGTGAAAAAGTATGACTTATTTTATATACCTACAACTTTACAAATGAATATTCTATAAAATCAGCAAATAAAAGACGCCAGTCAACAAGCCAGTCGTTGTTTTTTTATATTTATTCACATATAAATAAGCAAAATTACACTTGTTCTGTAGTTGGGCTCCACTGCGGTATATTAGAATACAAGACAATTGCCTGACATCTACGTTTTAACGACTATGCCTGTATAAGACGTGAACGGTTATATCCGTTACCTTATATACATCATGGCTCCGTGGTAGTAGCAAAATACTTATGGCCATTATAATACAAAGTCATATTAATTGATACGATATACATTTGATTAGTCAAAAGACTGACTTACATTAATTCCCACTTAATTTTTTGTCCCTTCACGCCGCTCTCGATCCTTTTTCAATCAAACTTTCTTGTTGCGACACATTGCTTTATGGTATACAAAGTGGGTCTGAAGAAGAAAAAAAATTGATATTGAATAATTCCTCATGCCAAGCGTGAATGTTCTTTTGGAAATCAAGAACCACTTTAAACATTCTTTTGTAATCTCGTGTCAGTATTATAACTGTTAAGTCCAGACGATGTAGAGTGTGTTTTAACAACTCTTTGGGTCTAACGTGAACAATATCTAGAGTTGATACCGTGCAGGAGGATAGCTGTAAGTATAGGTCCTGACTTCGTAGCACAAGTGCAAGCCTGGTCTGACGTGACACGTCCATGTTGATTAGATATACGTGTATCTCAGGACGACGACAACTATGGAGTATATATATAGTACGAACTTTGACAGTTACAACGTTTACTGAACGTTTGACAGTTTGTCTTCCTCCTCTTCTGCCCGAGTCCTGCTATTGTTCGACAGACGAACGGACATTACGGAGTTCAGAACGGACGACTGTGCACGTCGATCAAACCAACAGTTCTTTCTTGATCAAACGACAGGCCAACTTCCGTATTCAGGTTCCCCTGTTCTTGAAGAAGCCTTTATCGGTGAAACACTCTCTGACGGTGACTGTGACCATCCCGGTCGTGACGTCCGTGATGAGAACCTGGTTCATCAGGGCGTTAGGAGGCTGCCAGCCCGCGGCTCGGGAGGGACACACCGCGGGACGGGAGTTCGGCGGCCGGGCAGCGAGTGGGGGGCTCCTTGCCTTGGCGGGCGGGTTCACGGTCTGTTGTTTTCGACTGCCCGTGTCCTCAAATGGATTCCATATTTCGAAGACGGGCTGCTTACGTTTAGACGAGTCTTTTTGTGGTTTGTTTGGCGGTGAGGAAGGCTTGTGGGGTGGAGAGATGGGGGATAGAGTGGGAGGGGTGGGGGCGGGGACGGCATGGCTGTGTTTCTTGCTTTTCCCCTTTGGTCGGCCCACACGCCGACGGACGGACAGATCCTTGGGCTTGTCTTTAGACCGTTTCTTGGCTTTGTGCGTCTTGGATTTTAC
>NC_049991.1:14388144-14391239 GCF_000003815.2 Branchiostoma floridae | reverse complement strand
TTGAGAAGCGGGGCCGGTCGCTCCGAGGCCTTGGTGTGATTTAGTGGTGCGGCGGGACTCCGGCTTGGCAGCGAGATCTCGTCACCAGCCGATTTAGTTGCCCCTCCGAAGTGACCTTTGTGTTGGGTTTCCCTTTCCCAGGGAGGCCGGGCGGGAGTCGGGCTTCTCCCCGGACTGCCTGCGATCTGCTGCCCGCCCGGGCTCGGCTGGTCTTCCCCGGAAGACATCCCTGCCGGGCTCGGGACTTGGTCGTCTTCACTCGGCGGAGAAGCGGCAGGACGGGACGAAACCAGCCCGTTCGATTGGGACGTCTCTTGGTCTGGACTGCCGCCTGGTGCTTCTTCCTCCTCAGTTCTAACATGGCCGCCAGGGTCCTCCTGCTCCGCGTACCCTTCCGAGTTAGGTTCGGGGAGCGCCACAGAAGCGTCCCCGTGTCTCATCTGTGGAAGGAAAACATGAAGAAACACATAAACATCACAACTATTTGGCTTTGCTGAAACAACCGTAAAGGAGATTTAGAGCATAATTGAATAAAATGTGAAATGCTTAGTGTAGCACCAGTAGATATGTCTCTCAATGGATGATAGTGAAAATCAGTAAATTATTTTTACCTGTAGACGAAGCTTTTTCGGCTTGGGACCTCTCTTGTGGCCACCCACCTCCCTTTCACGTAAGCTGAAATGGTCACAAAGACACAAAATCACCGACTGGCCATTTCCCGAACTTAAATGCAATGAGCTTCTGACTCCCAAATCCGCCATGTTTAGAAAATGGGGCACGCAGAGGCGGCCAGAAAACCCCACAAAACCCACCTATTTTCGAAGGCTGCGAGAAGTCTGGGGTCCAGAATATTCTCCTCCGGCTCCCAGGTGTTGTACCTGAACACAACATGTCGGTGGTGAGACAGGGCGAGGACAAAAAGGTAGCGAAAATGGACAAATCTGGACGCTACTCAAACCATCCACAGACCGTACTTACTTGGGCGACCACCCCTTCCATTTCACTAGGTACTCGGCTTTGCACTGGAAATAGAAAACACAGCAATAGTGAGACAGACATGTCGTGTGCACGGGCACAAACTACACAAACCGGAGGACACGTAGAGAACGGGCATCACCTTTCGGATCCTTTTTTTGACCAGGCATTCGGCGGCGAAAACTCGTTCCCCTACAGCCGACAGCTCCATGTTTCGGCAGATAAAGCTGCTGCGTGCTGCCGACCTCCAATGTTGGAATTCCCTGTGGTGCGCATCCCATAATACTCTCACGTGACGCTGGAAACGTCATCGCGCAAGCTGTTATCGTCAAGGGGAGAACCGTTGTTTGTCTAAAGATCCAAAAACATAAAACAAGAGACCACAGAATTCTTGTCACTTAATTCCTTTCTATAAATTAACTGTGTATTATATATAATTTTAAATCAACGGAAAAATTCATGATTACGTTTTTTTACTGGAAACACGAATACTAGTAATGTTTCTATTTCGGCAAATTGCTCACTTGCGTACATCAGATGCATTCCATATCTGTGTTGACATTAGTTCCGTGTTCATGAAGATCACTGTTTATTAGAATCACATTCGTTATTTTTCCAGTTGGACAGTCAACGAATGTTCCGAAATATATGTTTTATTTCAGCATACGAATAACGGATGAACTAATAAAGTCGAACCTACTTTGTCAAACTCACATTACAGTATTGTCAAATTTAACGATCTGGTCATCTCGTTAGAAACGTGTGGTGTTTCACTTTTTATGTGTTTTTTATAGATAACAAGCGAGGCAACATCAGCGACTGGTCCAAGAACAAAGGTGGGACTCTTCAGTTCACTTTGGTCTATCTGACAGAAAGTGGGCCATATTGTAGGTATTGTAGCTCGTCGTTTCATTGTTGTTTACAAACCAGCTTAACAGTCGACGTGATACCTGTATCCAAGGAGCTTTTAAAAGCTCCTTGCTGTATCCAGAAAAGAGAATGCGTGGTGTAGCATGTAACACGTTATACGCGATAGCATGAGAGTGGGGCCTGAGAGCTGAAGATGACTGAGGTATCTAGTGAGTCGTTAAGTCTACTTCTTTTGAGTAGTAGAACTGTAAGTGTACATGTTTTCGGAGGCAGGCAGCTTGTATTTGTGGTCCTGTCCGTCCCTTGTCCGGTCCGGTCCGAGCGGCATGAATAATCGGCGTGACCCGCGGTAATCTGTTCCACAGATTACTGCATAAATCACGGCGGCAAACATTTCCCAGGGGACGCCGACTATCCAGCGCCACAGAACCAACACAACAAAGGACCTGCCGCTCGGAGTTGGGTAAAGATAATCTCCAAGCAGACCCCACAATGGCATAAAATAGTACTAAACAGTAAACTGGCCAAGGAATGTAGTCAGCCAAGAGGTGTACATTAGCGAAACACACACCTAGGCCGGCTTCACTACTCTGACAGCTTTTGATATTATCTTATGCTACTGTAGTGTAGGGTCTGCTTGGAGATTAATAGGGTAAAGCAGTAGCCTCCATAGCAGGCTCTCTTGACCTTTTTTCGTCTTTTTGGGCCCATAATATACTCTTGGAGTTGCTGGCCGCTTCTTTTTGTCCTGGGCCGGAAGTACAAGCCACCCAGTGCAAAAAGAAACGGCCAGCAAAAGTGTATTGTTGTCACCTGCAATTAGCCTTCGGGCAAGGATTTGCAACAAACTTATCATCAAACTTATTATTATGAGCTAGTTTCATAGATTGTACTCTGTATGTTTAATTATAGAAATATCCTACCTAGTTATTATACCGAAAGCAAATCCCATCACTTTAGACACATGGGTAGCACTGAAAAGTTCATATTCCTCATACGTTTTGACAAACCGACTTTTAATAGATAAAATGCCATATCTAATCTTTGCACAATTTCACCATTTACCACCATTTGCCTTTTATGTAAAATGCCCCTAGACACACACCAACCCAGCACTTATATTCTAAAAGATATGCAGTAAGCAAAACAGCTATAACCTGAGTGTTGTATTGATCGTGCCATCCAGTGGATGTTAGAACACTATAAACGAAGAAATTATTGCTTTAAAGTGGGTCACTATAAGCCGGTAT
>NC_049991.1:14373134-14387887 GCF_000003815.2 Branchiostoma floridae | reverse complement strand
GCTCCACATTGAATACTGCCAATGCCATGTCCTTTTTTACTCAAACGTCTACAAGTTATTGGGCGCACTTTGATATTGACACGATCCACCACCCCGTTTGCTTAGCAACGAACCCTCCCCGAATCGGACCCTTGCAGGGTGACGTAATGACCCCTATTTTCCATGTCAACAGGGGGCGTGGCGTCGCTTAGGATTTCACACGATTCGGTGTTAATATCATTATCACCTTCTGTTCATACACTCCCTCACAGTACACACGCGCGGCTTCGCTAAATGACCCCCGAGATTCCCTCCCCACCTTTCAGACGGGCCAGAAGGGGGAGGGGGGATGGAGTTGTGACGCAGTAGATTTTTTCGGCCCGTATCAGACAATGGCGCGTACTGAGTGGCGGTAGTGAGTGAGAGGTTACGTATGATTACTAGCCTTGGCATTGATTTTTACGCTGGACTCACTGAAAGCGAAACAGCCAATTGCTCATCACTGCATCGGACCAAGGCCTTTGATCGGACCAATGTTGAAGACAAAGTGTTATTATTGTGTCTAACATAGACCTTATGATGGGAGAATAGGAGTTGAAAATAAACTTGTAGCTGGCCATTTTGATGGTTGGGGGCTTGCGCAATGGAACTCCATGCATACATGTTTTGTTCTGGCGTTTCAAAGCTCATCGTTTTTTTCTAGGTCTCCTCTATAGTTCAAACGTCGCAGATTAAACTTTGTCTACTTTGACTCCAAGTCTTTGAAGATTATTAAATCATTTTTTGTGCGTTTTATCTGATTCGATGAACATCATATTTCATGGTTTCATCGTAAATACAGGAATGATGCATTGATGTTTTCAGTCTTCAAAAATTCAGTAGTTTTAAAAGTGCCATCTCTACTGTTATCAGTCTGAGCACAGTTGAACGCCTCTACAGAATGTGCAGATAGTGTAGCCTCTACCAGGCTACGTGGATCGGTGGTCTAATTGTAGAAATTGGACAAATAGAGTCTATAGTACGCTAGGGGAGTTCGCCGGCCAGAAGAGTACGTTTCCTCACCACGAGTGGTGAGGATAATGATTCTACCGATCCACGGAGCCTGGTAGAGGCTACAGATAGTGTATTAGTGGTGCTGTAGAAAAAAAAAACACGCCAAGGCGTAGAAAATGCTGTCACTGTATTTCATTTGGCTACCTGACATGACAGACCCTTGCAAAATCCTGCCGACTCTAGCCTTTTGGGGGTTGGTTAAACGCTGATAAGGGACATAAATTTTCCTATCGTCATCCGAGTGAAGAAAGTAAATACAGAATACCTGCATTCCTCACTCTGTTAGATTAGAGATTAAATGTACAGTACAGTTATACAAGAATGTGTAGTAAACATTGTACTAATTGTTCATTTCAGTAATGTAGTTGTCCCTGTATACTAATTATTACAATATGATGCTAAAAACTCCAGTGTCCTGTTGCATGTCATTTTCTTGAAATTTTTAAACTATATCTAAAGAATCGCTTCCGGTCCGAAATCTTAAAAAACAAAACAATGAAAAAACAATAACAAACAGAATCCCTACCAACTTACCTTTCTTCGGGCCGTAATCGAAAACACACAACATTTTCTACAAACGCCAAAACAGTGTTACCACTCTGACAGATCCAAAGCCTCCAACCCTACTAAGTATGTGTAGTTTTACACAACAGGCAAGTTCGACACCGTTTGATGTTGATAGGATTTTCTAATTGATTGAAGTAAACCCCTGGTAATAACGGACTCAATAGGAATATTCGAACATGTTGTCCCTGTATAATGCATATATCAATGATAACAATATGATGCTAAAAACGCCAGTGTTCTGTTGCATGTCATTTTCTTTAAATTGTTAAACTATATTTAAAGAATCGCTTCGTCCGAAATCTTAAAAAAAAAGACAAAAAGAAAAGAAAACAGAGTTCCTACCTACTGATTTTTTTCAGGGCCATAATCGAAAAAAAGCAATTTTTTTACAAACGCCAAAACAGTGTTACCACTCTTACAAGTCTGACAGGCCCCAAACCCCCTACCCTACTAAATATGGGTAGTTTTACACAGCAGGCAAGTTCGACACCGTTTGATGTTGATAGGATTTTCTAATTGATTGAAGTAAAACCCCTGGTAATAACGGACCCAATAGGAATATTCGACCATACATAGTATCACCCCGGAACAGACATTTGGACGAAGTCCAAGTCCAATTTGTAGATCTGACTAAATTGAGCTATTGCTTGATAAATCGCAGTGTACTTTGGAAAATAAACAAAGGATCTTGTTCGCCGGTCGCTGTAGTTACTGGGCAATGCTATCTTGGAAAAGACATTAATTAGGGTGGGGGCACAACTCCGCATACCGTGGCTTTGCTTAAACGTCTTATCTTTTGTTTTCAGGAACGAGATTTTGGAAGATGTACATTTTCCTAGTGTACAGATCGTGAACTAGTTAGTATAGCATAGTATAACAGTCAAATGAAACTATGTTTTTCATGTGCATAATGATGAAAGCTACAAACTCACGTTTGCGCAAATTGATATCTTCTAATGATCTGTAGTTAGTAATTAGAAAATTACTAGTATTATAATTCATTAATGAGAAAACAATGGAAGGTCAAAATGCCAATTTAGCCAGGTGAAATACCTTAATAGGACATGCGAAAGTTCCTATGATTGGTGTTAATACTCTACTAGTATTATATCTATTTTGATCCAACATTAAGTGAGCTCTTTGTCATCACGATTTTAGATAATAAGGAACTCATGAGCTAACCTTTCAATTGAACGGAGACTCCCCCCAATGCAATAAAAGTGTTACATGTTTCTGCAGTATTTCCCGAAAGAAGTGTTTCCCTGAGTGTCCTGAGAAAAATTGATTACTATCGAAACTGAGAAAAGGAAAGTGACAACTTGCTTTGGTAGTTGTAGCTAGATGTCATATGGTATTGGAACAATCCCCAAACAATCTAACCAGGGCTCGAAATACCACCTGCATATACAGGTTAGTGCAGGTAAAATTGGAGCTGTGCAGGTATTTCTGGTGTCTGCCTGCACCTAACCTTCACTGGTCCATGTACTGGGTTTTATACATACATGTTCTATGATGTAGGTGTATGTGGATTGTTATCAGCTGCACTGACTGTTACCACCTATAAAGTATAAAAGTACAAAAAATAGCAATGGTTTCTGAACAAATTCAGTGTGATCCATACTTCCTAAATTCAGAGTGGTGCAGGTAAAATTTGTCTGGTGCAGCTAACTAACACTAACACTAGTCATTCTCTGATAAATAATATTCATATCCTTTCGTCGAGGTTTGAATAAGTGATCTCTACACTTTGCCCCGGCTATGCTCTACTGAGCGACATGATTGAGACTGATTACATCGATAACTTCCTCCCTAAAGCTACGATCGCCTTTATGATAAGCATAATGAGCGGCAAAATACAGTCGGATCGTACAGGCGTTATATGGTGCAGAATGTGGATGAATAAAAACTGGTGGTTTAGTTTGGTTACTGAACAGAGACGGTGGGCGCCATAGACTTCCTGCAACCTATAATCCACTGCTTACTGAGTCACGTGTTCTATCTACATAACGTGACGTCACAACAGCAGTGGATTGTTCATTCCTTGACAAAGACTGATGCTGTACAGTCAAAAATTTGGGTGAGTCCAATTTTGGTGTTGGAAATTACAGTTCAACTATTTCAAGAATGACTTATACCAACACAGATGAAGTTAGTTTGGTTACTGTTACATGTGCTAGGTGTTTCATCCATTCAACCACCATCGTTAAATTTCCAACTCGTTTTATGATTGATATTTCAGTTGTACACACGCAATTTTATCACAATCTGTATTTCATCGCATTTGTTGTATTTTGTATGCATCGAGTTGTTATTTCTAAAGTGTATTTCTTGCTTTTTGATGAGCCCGTTGGGTTGAAGACTTTTTACTTGTTCAATTTGTGAAGCTTAATGGAAAAGTTCTTGAGGCGGCCTTCTTTCTTTGTTTTCAAAACCCAAATGAAACAAAGCATTTTGCAGAAACTTCGACACATTCTATGCATTGTTCTAGTGGAACACCATATAAATACTAACATAGCTAGATTGCTTATTGTATTAAAAACAAGTTATTTTCTACCGGCAAGGGCTTGCTGGCGAAGTATTTTTAATCTTCACAATTAGGTAAGTAATTTGGTGCTCGAGTTACTGCAGCAAACTCGGATAAACGGATTTCCCTGCGATCGTGCAACATGTTGGAATGCTCGTATCACCTCGTGTCGGTGTCATGAAACGGTTTCACCATTCTTTGAATTCCGCAGCCAGATCCGTGAGTTCAATTGTCTGTGATAACAAATTTAAGATCTGTCAGAGGGTTTTCGTCTTTCACGAAATGCTCATAGAAATATTATGTATTTATAAATGTATTGGGTATACATGTAGTTTTTTCATATTCATATGAAAGTCTTTCTAACTTTATAGACTTGAAATAAATGTGATAAATAGGCCGTACTTTTCCTATATCTGTTATCTTTTTGGTGGTTATGGTCTTATCAAACAATAAGTAGGATTCTACCAGGAACAATTCGTTACATCATTGATTCATTAGCTTTGGTACAAAGTGTAGGAAAACAGTCTTATTATTGTTATCCTTTATATGAAAGCAGTTCGTATGCTTGTTATCGTTTTTGGCGGTGATCGCACGAGCACGTGCAACAATTCTTTACATCGTTGATACCGAAGTTTTCGTACAAAGTAAAGATAGCCTGGGTACAATCCGGAAAGTAGTTCGCTCCGGCATTGATTATACACTATATACAGTCACTTCTCGCTCTGACATTTATCATACACTATATACAGTCGCTTTTCTGCTGTTCCAGAAGCGAACATAGGAGCGAACTACTAGCCGCATGGTACCTAGGCTGTTCTCAATAATGCCCCATTTGAAAACAATAACTTTCTCTAATTAAGAGGTCAAATTGTGTCATTGGGGGTGAAAACCACCAAAGATCATGAAAATAGGCCTAAAGAAACAACACTTCTGATGGAATAAAATTATTTTCAAGACGTCTCAGCATTGGTTTACTCGCACCTTTATATTAAGACACTTAAAACTGAGAATAGGCCTATAGGAAGACATCGGGTGCGCCCGGGGCTTTGTGGGAAGGTTCCACCAGTTGACATACCGTCACGTCCGCGCCGTCTAGCCCGCCGTTCTACAACAATGCCGCCTGCGAGAGGTCAGCCCTGGGACGTGACTCCGGCCCTAAATCTTTCACGGGACATTGAACTTGAATAAACCTAATCGGTGACTCTGCGATAACAGCCGCTAAAGACTCACATGTGCTGCTGTGGCCTTTAGACCTTCCAAATCTGCCAGAATGGCGTTAAAAGACAGGAAAAACAGGCGCGCCTTACTACTTGTAGATTTATAACTACGCGATATGATGTGTCATGTTTGTATTTCATTTCTGTGTTCTTTTACCAGGGTATTGCTCCCATCAGTGACCAACACTGCCTTTCATGGAAGCCCTGGGTAATTAAGATATCATGGTGTGAGAAATTAAGTGCTTTTCGGAATGAAATGTTCAAGAACGGGTTGACATTTTCAAAACACGAGATAACCAGTATGCGTATGTAGTTCCATACGTCATAGTTGATATATAGAAAACATGAAAAAAAAGGAGGGTAACACATACTGGCTATCTCAAGTTTTTTTTAAATTTCAACCCGTTCTTGTTACTATGTAATTTGAATATTTTATTCAAAAGAACAAAATTTCCCATCCCATGATATCTTAATCTATGTCATAATGTGTGTGTACATGTAGTTGTATGAACTATTTGAGTTAAAGATGGTAGAATTCGATAAGAACCCAGTGGTGACTGAAATGATTAACAGACTGGTAGTCAGCTGAGGAAGTCAGATTTTATTGAACAGCTCACCGAAAAAACTTCATAATGCTTCTTGAAACGATTTAAGTTAAGAGCATTCAGTAGTGTCGGGTGTTTCTTCCATTTTTCAATGTCTACTAAATACATTTGTTGCGCACTTATGCTATGATTTAATGGGATTGTTTAAATACTAGCTGTTAGCTGTAAAACATATCTCTGACTCTGTCGGATGTTGGATGACAAAGTTGCTAAAATTCCATAAAAGCCGATATAAAGCTGGTGCGCTTCGAAAAAGTAAGTATCAATTATGGTCAAGTTGATAACCGGCGGTTGCCTTGCCACCCTGCAAGCTGAATCAGTTCTAAGCTTTATTCGCGACTCATTTTCACTCTTTGCATCATTTACTTTACTCCCTGCGTCTATTATTTAAGCCTACTTTCTGCGAAGTTGAAACATCACCTTTTTCAGGCGGTACATAGAAAGAAATGTACTTTCTTTCTACTTAGTGACTGCCAGCGATTCGATTGTAATGAGGATGGTACCCCAGGGAGTTTTCAACACATTTGATAAAAGTATCCTCTAGCTTACTGCTGCAATGCTCGCACATTAGTTTCCAGTAAACTTTGATACCGTCGAGCTGGAGGCGACGATCGTCGATGCCTTTTTTCTTGCTCAGGTACTTTCCAATATCCTGCCCGTCCTGTCCCTTGAAGTGTTTCTCCAGGCGATCGCCGATGTTACCTTTGCCGACGTACAGGATTGGCTTGTCCTTGCCGTAGTGTGTGTGGTCGGGCTCCATGATGGCGTAGATACCTTGTTTACCCCAGTCCTCCGAGCCTCTTGCTGGGCGCTGATTCCTGTAGTTACGACGGTCGGCAAAACCGAGGCAACAGTTGCTGACAGTTGGCTTAGCACAGCTTGCCTACATGAAATGATACACAAAGCGACAGGTAAATATTTCTTCTTCAAATAAACTAGCATGCAATTACTACAAGGTTGAATAATAGACTTCATTTTAAAAACATTCCAAAGAACTGAAAATCAAGCAAAATAAAACATTCTAAAGTTTGTAACATATATTCATGGATCGGTTTTAAGACAGGCTTTTAAAGAAAGCGTAATGTTAACAATGTGAAATTCCATGTCTGTTGCAAGTGTAACATCAGAAGCTTTTGAAAGTACATGATGTATATTTGCCGTCCCTGGCAAGACGGACCTGTTGTTTCATATAAACCTATATACATGTACCTTCATGGTACGAGTCAGAAATACATGACATAGTCCTAGCTTCTAGTGGGCACTTGTATTGAAAGCTTTGGAAGAAGACTTATCGGAAACGCATACTACTGGGGACCTTGAATAGTGAAGCTGTGATGTTTATGAGCTTATCTGTCTGGGTCATAACAGTTTGCACCATTTTACAAGGAAGCTTGGTGCCCTTCCAAAATGTATTCCACTAGGTACAGCAAAACCAGTTGCATCAACCTACCGAGCTCGAGCTTTGGATTCTACAGGAATGTTGAAAGGAAGGAAACTATGGAACAAGAAAGCCTCTATTGCTATTAATAGGTTCTATGATAAAATAGTCATACGTATGTATCATGCCAAACGCGTTACGACTATGGCCAGAACACTGGATCGGGAGTTACAAAGTCAGAAATAAACTCGGGAAGGAAACAGAGGATAAATGTTGTCCAAAAATGTATGTGCACTAGTCTGTGTAACGCAAATTCCGCTGTCCGGGGATAATTTGCCCCTCCCCGTCTGGGCGCGGCAATGTAGGGCGGGCTGTAAGAAGCGCGATTACATCAGGCTATATGCGCACCAGATAGTTTAAGTTCATGTACTCACCATGTCTTGGATTTGTTGTGCTGTTTATAATTGAAGAACAATCTTCTGTCAGATCTGTAAAACACAAGAAACAATGCAGACTGTAGACATAGCATTTTCTCGTGCAAATACATTGCCTCAGAAAACAAATAACCTAAGAGTGAGGTAACATGGCTTGTTATCTCTACGTTAGGTTGAAAGTTGTGAAGAGGGCGATTCGTCGACCTAATCATTAATTTTTTGTACTCTTTCTAGGCTATCTTTGTCCAATTGGGAATGTGGTAGAACATTCTTGAAGCATAGATCACTACTCATTACTCTACACTTCACTACTCGTAATTTGTGTCACATGATATGATAATGACGGTGAAAGTGAAAGTAGAAACAGCATAAATGTGACGCTTTCATTGGCAGATTTCTGATGTTCTTTGTACTATTCATATTACCTACTTCTTGATTATTAATTCATTGATGTAGCTATAGTTATATGCAACACTAAAATGCCAATTAAAACGAGGTAAAGTCACGCGTAAGTCGCGCTTCGCACACCTAGCCCCCTCTGCAGCGAAAGGTAGCCACGCCACCAATACGCCATCTTTGCTGTTCACTCTTGTAGTTAGTTCTGACTTTGCGCAACTTAGTACGCACATCAATTTTAAGGATATAGTAGTTTTCTTTTTAAGCTTATACTATTCATCGCAATACTGGACATAAACATGGAATAGAGGAATGCAGAGATTTAGCTATAGTCAATCACGGAAAGTCACAATTCCGTTCTGGTTGTCTCAGGATTCAGATTCAGTTTTTACGATTTTATTTACTGGAAAACACGTCTCAAAGTCTTTAAAAGTTGCACCTTTACCCAATAACGTTTCTGGTGTGTGGAAATACACAGACGTAGTCGGGAAACATTAGTCCATACTTACCAGCGTTGTCACTCGTTTCACTTGCGGAAATGGCGGTGAAAAGAGGAAGACTGCTTGGATACAGCGATATTTATACTATTTTCGCTCAGACTGTTGGGATAGCTTGTTGGCACGACCAATAAGGTGGTGACACTGTGTATTATCTCGTTAAAAACGGTTTCTTAGTTTCGGTCACATGACTATGACTCATAATCTCGCCCTGCGGTTTTATGTTGCCCTTTCTCCTTTTGTACTCTTCTCGTTACCTGCTTCTAGTTTATTTATCCCCTGATTTAGCTATCAAAATATGCAACACTAAAATGCCAATTATACCCATGATCGGAGTGAATGGTGTGAATTTGAAGGAAGTTAAGATCAGGTTAAGTCACAGGTAACTGAACCGTGCATCGCAGACCCACCCAAAACCCCTGCAACAGAAGCTACCGTAACTGTAGCCACGTCACAATTCACAAGCGACTACTCCATGTCTACATGTCTGTATTTTCAACGCTGCCCACTGTAGTTATCTCCATGAAAAATGGAGAAATTGTTTTCTCTCTCTCTCTCTCTCTCTCTCTTTCTGTCTCTGTCGCTCTCTCTGTCTGTCTCTCTCTCTCTCTCTCTCTCTCTCTCTCTCTCTCTCTCTCTGTGTCTGTCTGTGTGTATGTATGTGTGTGTGTTTCCGGATATTTGTGGTCATCATAACTGGATGGATTGTAACTCTGGATGGATTGTAATGATATTTGGTTAGTGGATAGGGACTGGGAATACAAAGATTAAGGTCGATTTTGGGGCACCTGGTATGTGACCTTGGTAATACAGCAGAGGTTCTGGATGTGTTCCTGTGAGTAAAATCATGCGATATTTGTTTGAACTGCAGGTGAAAATTGGTTGCAGAATTAGGTGCAATGAGGACCTCAGGCTCAGCGCTGTAGTAACGGAATCCACCTGTTGACCAAATACATTCTCGGAGGAACACAGATTAGTGCACAGATTGATACGTAGGTCAAAGAATGTTTAGACCATAGGTCCAGTAGTGTAAACGATAGGCTAAACTCAACATATTGATTCATTCGTATAGTTGTATGTAGGTTTATTCATTCGTTGTATCCAATTTTTAAATGTATTGTTGTGGTACCGTATGGCTTGGATCATGTGACGACCTCCCTCTTACGGCTAAATTGCTCTACTTTTGTTGTGTCGATAGAATTTCTGCTTATTCATAGTGCCGATTCGTACATGTTTTAACGTTTCTGAAGTTATACATATACATATACTAAATGTGTCGCTAACGTTGGTGAATGTGTCAATCAAGTATGTAAGAAAACACGTTCTTTTCGTCTTATTTAGGTGCAAATATATCCTCTTATCATCAAACGTTCGCCAAATGATTTAATTGTTGTTTGACTAAACAAATTTACTCTTATGCTTCATCCCATTGTTGCCATATGATCCACTTCAAGTATGACACATTTGACGATGAAGAATTTGATTGAAAACATTTCGCCTTCGACAGCTGTGATCTACTACATAATCGCGTGAAATGCTGAATTAGTGAAGGGTAGATATCTGGAACGTCGTCAGCGTTACATCATTTTCAACTCGTCCGGTGAAGGATCAGGACTCAACTCAACCGAATCCTATTTCTCAGCATCTAGTAAAGCGCACAGCCATGGTTTCCTCGTTAGTCGGGATGTATACCGTTTGGACGGGGCTGACTTTGGGCGCTTTGCTGCGGCCGTCCCTTGCGGACGTGACGGTGGCCGGGGAGGAAGGAGGGACGTGCAGTAAACAGTACACAAACAACCACAACATCACCGTGGTGGCCTCCCCCGGACAGGACGGGCAAAAGGGAGAGATGGGACCCAGTGGTAAGTGGTACAGGATTCGGATTTAGTCCTAGAGAAAACAATACACTTACAACTATTGCGATTATTTGCTTATGAATATGACGTATTGATTACTGGTATCGATCACAAATTTGATCATTGCGAATGTCGCCACTTTTTGCTTTTGGCTCTTGACCGTGCGTGGTGCGTGACACTTGGCACTTGAAACCAAGAAAGAGCTATGCGAGCTAAATAGTACATTGTTGCTATCTGGGAGGAAACTTTGTGGTACCGTCGTTTGTGTGCACAGAAAGCTAACTTAAAAAGGTGATGCAGGTTTTTTTTTTATCTTGGAAGTTCATCTGATCTTTCTGATCTTGTCAGGTTTTCTGATGTTGGACTGTTTATTGCCGTAGGTCTGCCTGGCATGCCTGGTGAGAAGGGGCAACGGGGTATACCGGGTAGACTGGGTCCGTTTGGGCCATCAGGAGAGCGTGGACCCGCAGGTGAGAAGGGAATCAAGGGAGAGCGGGGTCCGGCGGGTCCGAAAGGTTCTCCCGGCGACTCCTCTCACTCCTCATCCGCCATGGTGGCGTTTTCCGCCGCGCGCACGTCTAAAGTCTTCACGGGAACTGCCGTGACGTACGACGTCGTGCACGTCAACGAGGGTGACGCCTTCAACCCTCGCACGGGGAAGTTCACGCCGGCGGCGTCGGGCATCTACTCCTTCACGTTCACGGGCATGACGGAGTTCGCGGCCAGCGCGAGCATCCTCGTGTCGCTGATGAAGAACGACGAGCGGATCGCCAGCCTCCACGTCCGCAACCCCGCCTACGAGATGCACCAGTCCACCAGCAACAGCGCCCTCTTGCGGCTGCAGCTCGGGGACGAAGTCTGGGTATGTATAGCCTGATTAAACCTAGTCTCTATCAGGCTCCGGGTCGCTGGAAAACCCGTAGAAGGATCGACAGGTCCCTAGCCGACTATACTCCTCTGGCCGGCTTACTCCTCTATTTGTTCAATTTCTACGGTTTTTACAGCGACCCGGAGTCTGGCAGAGACTCGATTAAACCTCGCTTATAACAGCTCACCCAACATCTGCCGGGGAGGGGACCAGTTACAGCCCTGGACAGCAGATTTTGTGTTACACAGACTAGGGTATGTAAGAATGATGAAAAACACGTACGAATGTTTGTTTGTTTGTATTCATGAAAGCTCAAATCGACCTGCAGGCCACTTTTCAATGAAGTCATGATAGAAGAGGCAAGGGCCAGACAAAGTATGTAGCAGAGATCAGTACAGTTTACATTGTATATGCAAGCTATGCTGAAATGGTTCCCTATCACTTAATTGCTAGAAGCTGTGTTAGAAGCCACAGACAGCGAGAAGAGAGTAGAGAGAACTTCAGTTATGAGTTGTGGCCGACCCAGCAATATTCTGTCTGTCTGAAGTAGTCTCCTGTGCCCACTGTACAGAATTAGAAAGCCCCGTCTTTGTGTCTGTTCTTTAATCCCTGATGTGCTAGTCTTCCATCGGCGTCGGAAATGAACCTGGATGTATTATCCCTTGGTTTCAGGTGCAGCTGTGGAGCGGGTACGTGCTGTACAGTGACGGGAACAGGTACATCACGTTCTCGGGCTTCCTCGTTCACGCAGATTAACGGTACATCACGTTCTCAGGCTTCCTCGTTCACGCAGATTAACGGAAATTGGGTCATGACAAATCGATCTACCTCTTCCGTCATCGCACCTTTGAAGAATTGAGCCTCAAATCTCCCCATGTAATGACTTAATTAAACCCGTTCCAAGTTGCAGAATGCTTCAATATTGATGTATGTGCGTGCTTAGGCCAGGAACTTGCCCCTTGGATGATTTAACGCCTCTCACCAGGTGACATACCCTTCTTTAGCTGAGTACAAGACTGTGATGCCCCACGTCTCCCGCCGGGTGTTTACGTCCAAAAATCTGAGAAGTATAAAACACATGAATACCATTGTATCGATCACTGAAACATATACCTTCCGTGAGGAGTATAAATGCACTTCTTTCAGTCACATAAGACAGTGATTTGATGAAGTTGTAAAATTTCACTCTTAGTCTTAGACTTAGTTTGGTTCCATTCTTTATGTAATGTATGCTATCACTATCAGAACTTTGCAACAGACCTGAGTCAGCTTACAGATGTACTCTTGTATAGGAATGTTAAGCTATAGTCGAAGCTGTAGGGCTGATTTCAATTAGGATTTTACCGTGTCAATATTGATGGAAGGAGGCCATAACTAATGCTGTCAAAGTGTGTTTCTTGTGTTGATTCAACTTGATTGTTTCCCATACGTAGTTTGAAATGGTCATTTTTTAATCATAGTTGCTAATAAATTTGGCTTGATTAATTACTATTGACTTTTCGCTTCATTCATTTCGCATGTGGCTTCTAGAAACGTTTACATCTCCGATGCAACTGCCTTGTTCATTTGTAACAGTTATAATTTTTACCCTGTAACGACCATCGAAAGGTCCTTATAAATAAACTTCAGGTTCATGATCATTAATGCTGAGTTTGAGCTGCATGCAATGTGAATCCCCTGATAAAAAATGAACGATTCTATGATGTATACGATCGCGACTAGGTCTGTTATTGTAACAGCTCTGTGGATGTATTGCTCGACCTTAACCCACAATTTGCCCACCCTTTACTCAACATAAATTAGTAATAGTACGAAGTTGTGCCATATCAAGGAGATTAAATGGGGCTATCAATGCTATGGGTTGAGGTTTCTTTTCGAAAACGGTAATTATTTTCCCACCGTGGCGCAATTCATGGTGGTCTGTTAGCTTGCTTCCTCCATGGTTTCATCCTGTTTTCTAGTTTCCAACCAGACCTATCCACGGCCGGCCTGTGTGCACAATCAATGGACACAGTTGATGCACCATGATAAGGAACACAATGCGATTACCTACTTATTCATTTCTGTTAGAAAAAAGAGGTCACTGTTAAGATAACAATTTACCATGCTAGGATGAGGAGAGAGATGTTAAGATGAAGTTATTATCTAGGTAAGAATCGTCAGTGACGGTTGACCAATCACATCTAAATGTCTGGTCACAATATGCCATGATAGAGAACGCAATACAATGTATGGCAACGGCTATTACACAAAGTACAAAATAGAGATATAGAATAAAGCTTAAAATCTTAGTTAACATAATAATAAGTTGTAACATAATTCTTTGATATGTAATTACAATGGAGTTACAATAGGCTAATCATTAGTATCGGTATTCCTTCTAATAACAAAGCAATCCTTGATATATTTACCTGTTTTTTTGCCATGTGAACAAGATGTTGCTGACATCTACTGTTTATTCTTGTGTTACTGGGTAACCGAGGATAAGGTGTGTTGTGATGGAAAACAATGGGGCCTTTGTTTCCTGACGAGAAAAAAAGCGGCTTTTAAAACAAATATCACTAGTGCCCCCTGCCCATAAGAAGTTGACTCCAGTCTTCACTAGGAGCGAAACACATCAACCTGATGGCCGGAACAAGCTCCAGAGCGCTTCTCGCTGTAGCTATTTATGCTCTGATTGGACACATGACCGTTCCGATCCTTGCCGAAGAGGAGGAGGTTCGTGTAGAGGACGGTTCCTGTCCGAAACAGTTCTACAACAACCAGAACATCACGGTGGTGACACCGCCCGGGCCTGTCGGACCTAAAGGGGACATGGGACCCACAGGTAGGAAGTTACGTAGCACTGGTACAGGGTAGAAGTGGCGAGATGACTGTAGCATTGCTGTCTGGTACTTTAGATCTGATTAATGTAGCGAGCCGTCGTACAGGTGGCAGGCAATACCGCTACTTTCCTGCAAGGTAAAAAGCCAAAGTTCCAATCCCGGGTCCGATTTCCATTCTTACTGGAGTACTGGTACCGTCTAGGGATTGCAGTCCAGCCACCATGTCGCAAGGGGATCCCCATTAGGCCTACGTCACATTACCCAGGGTGTCCGCGCGGTGTCTAACCGATCTAGGCCCCGACCGGGCTCTGAAGCCGGGAAGACATCGGCTCACATAGTCACAAATCATTTTTTCTTCACGCGTCCCGTTAGAGGTCCCGGGGGGCTCCGGTGGGCATTCCGGCGGCTTTCGTGCAATAGTCGTATTTTTTAATCATTTATCGCTCGATGCTCGGCAGGCAACCGTGAGCTGCCCCGGGGATGTCCACGGGTACCCCGTAGGGGTCTGGCAGTGGGTCGGCCGATTCACCCCTTGTAGATGTATGGTCCTATTC
>NC_049991.1:14341107-14372989 GCF_000003815.2 Branchiostoma floridae | reverse complement strand
GGAGAATAGTATGGTCCCTGTCGTACGCCCCGCGAACCATGACCATCATGTTTTTGTTTTTTGCTGGGGGGGGGGGGCGGTTATTGGCTGGCTCGTCTTTGTTGACTTTTGTGCGCCACGTGGTACTAACACTAGTAGAAGCGGAAAATGCCACTGCACTTCGATTGGCAGGGTGAGCACATGCCGCTTGCTCAGCTCAGGCTAAGCTCGAGGGTGGCGACGGCTCGTCACCGTTTCATCCTTGCCCGGAAGCAGAGAGACAAGCGGAACGGCAACGCCAGAGAAGAAGATGTTGGGTTCGGCTCTGGTTGAGGCGCCGACCCATGTTTGGGTTCTACGATACGCTGATGAGCAAGCTATAAATGCGAGAACACTGTTGCAACTTTAAGTCATTTGTGCGCATGGTGTCTCAAATGTTCTATGACCTGCTCATACGTGTGAGACCTTCCATTGAGAAGAGTAGAAAGTGAGTTTTTTTACTGATGATATTTCCCTAATATTTTCCCCGCCGGGACCCCGGTTCAATTTAAGTCCGACTTAAAACCAACCGGGGCCTCGCCCGAGGCCAAAAATAACCCGGAAGCCGCTGGGAGACCCACAGGACACCCACCGGAAGAGCCAAAAAACAGTCCGTAACTTACCCGCTCGGGTCCCTATGTGGAAATGTGACCATGGCCCAAATTGTCCCGTTCGATCAACCGAGGGACCCCGTCAGCGGCCCTGGCGGTGTTCCGGGATGACACAACGGATGCAATAGTTTGTAATGCAATAAGGTTGAGCCTGTACCGTCGAGTACCGTCGGGATGCCGGGCGGGTACTGGGTGGGTACTGTAGGGGAGCCTGTCGATGTGTCCACGATTAGTTGACGGCTTTGATTCGGCGTATTTTCCTGCCCGGGGCCCGGTTGATTTTAAGTTCGTCTAAGAATCAACCGGGGCCCCGCCCGAGCCCCAAACTAGCCCGGCAGCCGCCGGGGGTCTCACGGGGTCCCGCCCGAAAGTGCAACAAATCAGCCCCTAACCTACCCGGCCGGACCCCTTTGTGTAAATGTGACGTTAGCATAATGGATATAGAGTGTTGAGCGCCAAAAATTGGATTTGCATGACCTTGTGACTTGAATATGATCCATGGTGTAAATGTTTGACTTAAAGACAACAAATATACGTTTCCGTACCAATGAAATTCGTTTAAGCTACCAATGTGATATGGTTGCTCAATAGTCGTCTCCTCAGTGGAGAGGGGTTTTAAACTTTGATACCGTGCCATGTTATGGAAATCTCGGGAGTATGGGTTGTGCAGCTGAACTTGCCTTATGATAAACTGTGATTTTTTGTACTGAGTTTTTGCATCCTTTATATTCTGTAGGTGAGAAGGGTGAGCCAGGTGAGAAGGGCCGGAGAGGAGCTCCAGGCGAGACAGGTCCGGTCGGACCGGCAGGTGAAAAGGGAGACAAAGGTGAGCAGGGACCGGCAGGTGAGAAGGGGATACCTGGAAACCTACTCACTCCACCTGTCGTGGCGTTCTCCGTGGCAAGAACGACCAGCCTTAGAAATCCTGGGGTGGACACGGTGCTGACGTATGACGTCATCCTTAGCAACGTGGGCGAGGACTACGACGAAGAGACGGGGAAGTTTGTCGCAGAGGTGGGAGGCGTCTACTTTTTCACTTTCACCGGCATGACAGTCTGGTCACCTGGGAAAGACTACTTCATCAGTCTGAAGAAGAACGGAGAGAAGGTGGTCAACCTGCACGAACACAACGGCAACGAACGTCAGCACCAGTCCAGCAGTAACAGCGCCATCTTTCAGCTGCAGGCTGGGGACGAGGTTTGGGTGGAGATGAAGGGATTCGACAACAGTTTGTTTAGTAATGACGACTGTTACCTCACGTTTAGCGGGTTCCTCATCCACGCTGTCTGAGAGTAGTAGGCATCCTTCCATCTTTCCAGATGATGGTAGCACTCTCTCCTTGAAGTTATGGCGATTGACAGCGTCTACTGTGGGACTGTAGCCCAATCCTGACTGAGAGTAAGGTCAAGGAAAACCATGTGTCATACAGAAATGTCTAAGGTGCGCGGTCACATAGGTCGTGAGATCGTCGTACGATCGCTATCTTCGGGCATTTTGGAGAACAATCGTGTACGTCTCCTACAACGTTCAACTGTTTTGGTACACAAAACGCTGTTTTGGACCCATGTCGGTGGTTCGCTCTGTCGTGTCCGACGACCTGCTTGAAAATCCTATGGCATCAAAGTCGTACGACGATCGCACGACCTATGTGACCGCGCCCTCACAAACGTTATATGATTACAAACTAGGGGTATCATTAGAATAGGCATGCATGTTTCTTGCAAAAGTTCAGCTATATTGTTACCGAAAAGGCTGTCTTAGATCCTTGACGGCGCTTGGTTCTGTCATGCACGACCTGTTTGAAAATCCTACGAAATCAAATCATACGACGACCTACCGCGAATGTGACTGCACTTTGGTTTCAGAAGACATAATCATAGTAATAGATATTTGCGTAGAATAGAATAGAAGCCGAATCTTTGTTTTCCTATGGAAATATTGTATTGTGGTTTGTAGTGTTTGTGATATTCTTGGTTATATTGAGTTAAATCCATTGTTTTGACAACTGATGTTTATGGAAAATAAAATCTTTCTTCAAGTTCTTGAATGAAAACAATTTGCCCTACAATGATTGAAGTGCACTTTGGTTTTCGAAGCCATGCGTTACAAAAATGTAAAACCTTTGTGATCCTATGGTTTTGAGTCATCAGTAATTTATTCTCCTACATGTCCGGTTGTAGCTATAGAGGAGGAATAGCTCTTTTCGTTTATCAAGAAAACAGCTTGGTATATGTCCATTTTGTAGACAATGTTGTGTTTGTCTTTACTGATGTTGATCGGAAACATGGGCTTGAAATCTCAACATCAGAAACTTGAATAAATGTGTTCTTTCTTGTCTAAATGGCTCTTTTAAGCTGTTATCAAATTTATAGTGTCAATTTCAGAGAGTAATCGATTTCTATATTGTAGCATCGATCTACACAATCCGCACCATTTGATTACCTACTGATTGGCTCAAGTCAGGGTAATCGACAAGCTAGGCTATATAACTTTTCATTCATCCCGTTGCGTCCTTGGAGACGCATGGCACTATGGGTAGCTCAAGGGGCAAACAAAATATATTACCATGAAAATATGTATGGACCGGATCGGACACAGATTGTCAGCGTAATGATTTTGTTTCCTCCGAGCTACCCAAAGTGCAATAGAATAGTGCAATGTATCTCCCATCATCATTGAAAAAGTCTATTTGATTTCATGGCGCATCGTATCATACGCAACGAGCCAACACTTGCTTTCTTGGTCGTGCTCTTTCTCCCTTGCAGCCTCAGCGAATCTATACCACTGAGTGCTGACTACAGTCCCCGTCAAAATATATCACCTGCAAATATTAATGAGTTCTCGCTGTCAGCGTGTCTTGAACTGAATGATGATTGCTACGAGTAAGTGCACTGGTTTGCACAGTACCTGGCTTGTTCAACAGTTCATACGCTCAACATTGTAAGTGGAAAGGTGATGACAAACGGAACATAACATTGGTTCTCTAGGATTTTGTAACTAAGTTACGCTCAGGTAAGGGAACCCAGAAGCAAGAAGACCTCGCAGTATCCCTTTTAAGATCTGCTAGATGACTGAGTATGCCAAGAAACATACCTTTGGACCTATCTATACAGCCATATCAACCAACCTGTATATCCTTAGACATATGGGTGAAGTGCACACAAATCACGGCGTTTTAACACACGGCTAACACACATATCCAACTCCAAACATTCGGCAGGTGAATGTATGAGGATATCTCGGCAACAGGTGAGAAATCTGCTAATGGGCAAATAAAGATCAAGACAGACTGTCATCACATCGAAAATATTTTGGCAAAGCTTTTGTATTCCGGTTTAATTTTTCATACATGATCAAATAGCCATATGACTCTCTTCCACAGCAAATATAGGTTACCATGGTGGGTGGCAAACAAAGTTACAGAAACGTCTGTTAATCAGTCCAGGTAAATGTAACCCTCGCCAGAAGTGGTACCCGTACATTTGTGAATACTGCAACGCTTCAAAATGGCCCAAACAAAAGTTTTCGCTGTTGTTGCTTTTCTTCTCGGTGCATTGATGATCCAGACTCTTGCCGAAGAGGCACATGAAGAGGATGGTTCCTGCTCCAAACAGTTCAACAACAACCAGAACATCACGGTGGTGGCCGCACCCGGGCCTGTCGGGCCTAAAGGAGACATGGGACCCAGAGGTACGAAGTAAACACGTTCAAAATGAAAGTTTAATAGGCTGAAATGTATATTTGACGTTGAAGATTATGCTCGAAATTCTCTTAAACCTACCTATCTCCGCTCCTTGCAAGCCTTGCTAAACGGTTGTGAAAGCAAAGTTGCCTGTCCAAGATTGATTTTCTGTGTTACGATTTTCAGGCCATGGCGGAACGCCAGGTGAGAAGGGCGTGAGAGGCGCGCCAGGTAAGCTGGGTCCGGTCGGACCGGCAGGTGAGAAGGGAGACACAGGTGAACAGGGACTGGCAGGTGCGAAGGGAGCACCTGGTACCAGCCCACCTGCTCCACCTGTCGTGGCGTTTTCCGTGGCCAGAACGACCAAACTTGAGAAGCCTTCGTCTAATACGGTGGTGACGTATGACGTCATCCTTAGCAATGTGGGCGGGGCCTACAACCAGGAGACGGGGAAGTTTGTGGCTACAGTCGGAGGCGTCTACTTCTTCACGTTCACTGGTATGACACCGAATTCCGGATCCAGTTCCAACTACTACGTCCGTCTCATGAAGAATGGTGCAAAGATGGTTAGTCTGCACGAGAACAACGGCAGAAGCCCCCAGCACCAGTCCAGCAGTAACAGCGCTATCTTGCAGCTCCAGCCTGGGGACGAGGTTTGGGTTGAGCTGGATTCTAACGGTCGTAGTTTGTTTAGCAGCGGTAACAGGTACCTCACTTTTAGTGGGTTCCTCATACACGCCGCTTGAGTGATAGATTTGTGTATGAAGAGTGATGAGTCGTCCTGAGTTAAAACCATAAACACTTCCATTTGCAATGTCAATTCTACTTTAGAATTAGAAATATTCGAATTACAATAATGGTGCACAACAATGATTTTGTGTAACAGTTACCGTATCTGTAATCTTCATGAATATTTGTTGTCACGCGCTCTTTCTGAACCGTATAGCTTGCCTTTTTATAGTTAAGGTTCATTTTCAAGTTCATGCCTGGAGGCTAATTGCAGGTACATGATAGAAACATCTATAGGAGACATACATTTGACAATGGACAGTGATTAACATTATCAGGAAAAGGGGCTAGTCCATGCAATGCTATTGTTGGTTATTTCTAAACAAGTTGGGTTTGACTTCTTTTTTTTTGGAAGCAGAGGAAGACGAAAAGTCCCACATTTTATATCCAGACTTGATGTACCTACGTACATGTATTGTGCTTGGAAGTGAATTAAAGTGATTTGATGGCATGTTGCTTGCTTGAAGTGTCTTCGTTTATCTGCAGGTCACTACCTCCCGTTTTTATATCATAGGCGCCATCAATCATCCATACTGTCATATAACTTTCTGGTGTTTTTTCATCATAAGCCGGCCAATCGCGCACAACCTTCCAACAGACGCTGCTGTGTTAAGAAACCGTGACGTCAAAAGAACGTGACAATCCGAAGAAAATGGCATCGACATTGTAAAACGCAAATATTTTCACCACGTTTTATGCCCTTAAAGATACCAAGGGGGTTATATATTCTCTATACATCCTCCTTGAAGATACCACAAAAGGTGGTTCCAATACCAATGTCCAAAATAACAAAAGGCTGCAATCACTCACTATGACTTGGGCAGAAGGTTTGATGGTTTTATGTTTCTCTTGATTTATTCTAAACGTCTTTTCAAGTGACCCAGGCCAGTGACTATGTTCCTCGACACACACGAGTTACCAAGGTATGTGAGTATCACAGAACACTTGTGAAACAGTTCAACAACAACCAGAACATCACAGTGGCGGCTATATCAATAAAGATGATGTCAACTCCCTCCAACTTCAACAGGTGTTTCCAATACCAATGACAAATATAACAAAGACTCGCCCAGTCCTGTCGGAGATTCAAAAATTTACACCTTTATATCCAAGCATCAGCCGCTTCCAAAACCAATGCTTTCATCTCTGTGACATTGACAGATCGTTTCATTGTTTTATTTCCCTCTTGATTCATTTTCAACACATTTTCAAATGATCAAGAACACTGACTCCAGTTATTAGACAAACAAAGTTACCAAGGTACGTAAGTATCACTGAACACTTGTGAACCCGTCCAGACAGTTTTAACTCTCGTTACAAGCAGGACGTACATTGAGACTTTTATTGCTGTTGAATCACATCAAAATGGCTCAAGCAAGACTGCTGGTTTCTGTCGTCGTTCTTCTCGGCACATTGATAATCCAGACACTCGCCGAAGAGGCACATGAAGAGGATGGTTCCTGCTCCAAACAGTTCTACAACAACCAGAACATCACGGTGGTGGCCGCGCCCGGGCCTGTCGGGCCTAAAGGGGACATGGGACCCAGAGGTACGAAGTAAACACGTTCAAAATGAAACTTATGCTGAAATGTATCTTTGACGTTGAAGATTATGCTCGAGTTTCTCTCGAAGCAACCTATCTCAACTCCTTGCAAGCATTAGTTAAACCTTTGTGACAGCAAAGTTGCCTGTCTGAGACTGATTTTCTGTGTTACGATTTTCAGGCCATGGTGGAACGCCAGGTGAGAAGGGTGTGAGAGGTGCGCCAGGTAAGCTGGGTCCCGTCGGACCGGCAGGTGAGAAGGGAGATAAGGGTGAAAAGGGACTGGCAGGTGAGAAGGGAGCACCTGGTACCACCCCAGCTGTCGTGGCGTTTTCCGTGGTGCGAACCAATAGCCTTACAAATCCTTTGGTGAACACAGTGCTGACGTATGACGTCATCCTTAGCAACGTGGGCGGGGCCTACAACCAGGAGACGGGGAAGTTTGTGGCTGCAGTCGGAGGCGTCTACTTCTTCACCTTTACTGGTATGACACAGAATCTACCTAACACCAACTACTTCGTCTAATGAAGAACGGTGCAAAGATGGTTGGTCTGCACGAGCACAACGGCGGACAAGCTCATCGCCAGTCCAGCAGTAACAGCGCCATCCTGCAGCTGCAGCCTGGGGACGAGGTTTGGGTGGAGGTGGACTCTAGCGGTCGTAGTTTGTTTAGCAGCGGTAACGGGTACCTCACTTTTAGTGGGTTCCTCATCCACGCCGTTTGAGTGATAGTTTTGTGTATAAAAAGTGATGAGTCGTACTGAGTTAAATTATAAACAATCTACTTAAGAATTAGAAATATTCGAATTACAACAATTGTGTACAACAATGATTTTGTGTAACAGTTACCGTATCTGTAATCGTCATGAATATTTGTTGTCACGCGCTCTTTCAGAACCGTATAGCTTGCCTTTTTATAGTTAAGGTTTATTTTCAAGTTCATGCCTGGAGGCGAATTGCAGGTACATGATAGAAACATCTATAGGAGACATACATTTGACAATGGACAGTGATTAACATTATTGTAAAAAGAGATTAGTCCAATACTAGTGTTGGCTATTTCTAAACGGGTTGGGTTTGACGTCTTTTTGGAAGCAGAGGAAGATGAAAAGCCCCACTTTTTATATCCAGACCTGATGTACCTATTGCCTTTGGAAGTGAATTAAAGTGATTTGATGGCATGTTGTTTGCTTGAAGTGTCTTCGTTTATCCGCAGGTCACTACCTCGCGTTTGTTATATCATAGGCGCCATCAATCATCCATACTGTCATAAAACTTTCTGGTGTTTTCTCATCATAAGCCGGCCAATCGCGCACAACCTTCCAACAGACGCTGCTGTGTTAAGAAACCGTGACGTCAAAAGGACGTGACAATCCGAAGAAAAAATGGCATCGAGATTGTAATATGCACATATCTGCACCTTTTATGCCCATAAAGATACCAAGACAAAAGGCGTTTTCAATACCAATAACCGAAATGCTGATAAAGTAACAAAAGGCTCCAATCACTCAATATGACATTGACAGAAGGTTTGAGGGTTTTATTTCTCTCTTGATTTATTTCAAACCTTTTTTTCAAGTGACCAAGACCAGTGGCTATGTTCCTCGACAAACACGAGTTACCAAGGTGCGCGTGTATCACTGAACACCTGTGAACCCATCCAGACAGTTGGGACTCTCGTTACAAGCAGGGCGTATATCGAAACGTTGTTTTTTTTGCTGTTAAAACACACAAAAATGGCTCAAGCAAGACTGCTGGTTTCTGTCGTCGTTCTTTTCGGCACATTGATGACCCAGACTCTCGCCGAAGAGGCACATGAAGAGGATGGTTCCTGCTCTAAACAGTTCAACAACAACCAGAACATCACGGTGGTGGCCGCGCCCGGGCCTGTCGGACCTAAAGGGGACATGGGACCCAGAGGTACGGAGTAAACACGTTCAAACTGAAACTTATGCTGAAATGTATCTTTGATGTTGAAGATTATGCTCGAGATTCTCTCGAAGCTACCTATGTCAACTCCTTGCAAGCATTAACTAAACCTTTGTGACAGCAAAGTTGCGAATCCGAGATTAATTTTCTGTGTAACGATTTTCAGGCTATGTCGGAACGCCAGGTGAGAAGGGCATGATGGGCGCACCAGGTAAGCTGGGTCCGGTCGGACCGGCAGGTGAGAAGGGAGACAAAGGTGAACAGGGACCGGCAGGTGAGAAGGGCACCAGCCCTCCTGCCCCACCTGTTGTGGCGTTTTCCGTGGTGCGAACCACCAGCCTTGTAAATCCTGAGGTGAACACAGTGCTGACGTATGGCGTCATCCTTAGCAACGTGGGCGGGGCCTACAACCAGGAGACGGGGAAGTTTGTGGCTACAGTCGGAGGCGTCTACTTCTTCACCTTTACTGGTATGACACAGAATCTACCTAACACCAACTACTTCGTCCGTCTAATGAAGAATGGCGCAAAGATGGTTGGTCTGCACGAGAACAACGGCGGAAGCCCCCACTACCAGTCCAGCAGTAACAGCGCCATCCTGCAGCTTCAACCTGGGGACGAGGTTTGGGTGGAACTGGCCTCTGGGGGTCGCAGTTTGTACAGTGATGGAAACAGGTTCCTCACGTTTAGTGGATTCCTTATCCACTCGTACTGACCAGAAGACCGAGGTCACCGTTTTGTGCGCCAATGTAGAACCTATTCTGAACCTAGGTGACCAGCGTTGCATGGTGGTAGAATGATTTTATAAAATGTAACAGGACTTAGGTATTATGGCTGTGTCTAGCTAGTATTATGTAGTCCAAATTGACGAGTTGTAAGTCGACGTTAACACGACTATTCTACTGCCCCACGGGTCATCTGTTGGTCCGTGGATTCGAGCATTACAACCTTATAGGCTTGAGATATGATACATTTGCATCATATGAGTCATAGTGTCCTCCGTAAAGTGTAGCTTTTTAAACTATTTCTCTCTGTGATATTATTGATCATTAAGTGTGTGGCATGGTCCTGAGAGCAGTAGTTGAAATATGGTTCAATAAATTGCACTGTACTTATCGAAGTTGTCATTTCCTACTTAAGAGATTTATTAATTGTTTACGATGTTAAAGAAATATGTGGTTTAACTACCGTTGCTTGCAACAGTTTTGTGTCCGTTGATATCCATGTATATAAGTGTAAACAGTATAGGCGTCCTGCGAATTTCGCTCTATCATAATCAATATAAGTTCCACAGTTCAATAGACGAAGATAAAGGCTGATCGAGAGTTGGCAACCTTTCACCTAGTCTCTACTAAGACTCCCGCCTGGCCGAATAGGGGACTTTGGACAAATTAGGAATAAAAGTCTTGTAGGAGTTAATAGGCCTAGTTGTGTGTTGGCCGGCCTGACGGTCGCAAACTGTAATCCTCGGCCATCTACCTCCTCTGGCGTGTTTTCCGTCTTAGGCTTAGGTCACATTTTAAAAAAGGGGCCCGACCGGGCAGCTTTTGAAAGCGAAATTATATAACAGACATCAAAATACAAGAAATGTCAAAATAAGATTCAAGGGCATAGTATGTATATTTTTCTAGATGTATAATTTGATTTTTTTTGTTTCTTAAAACATCGCGGCCGGGCCCCGCTTTGGAAATGTGACCTAAGCCTTATTTGGCCAATTTCTGCTATTTTTCCAGCGACCTGTGGAGCCTGCTAGAGGCTACCTTCCACCCTTTAGTAGATGTTTGTTACATGTGGACTCTGTTCCCTAATTCATAGCTTGTGGGCCTCGAGTGTCACGCTGCAGCAAAATGGCGAAAAACAGAGTTTTGGCCATCGTCTTGATTTTTTTCGGCACATTGATAACACAGACTCTAGCAGTAGAGGACAAGGTAGAAGAGGGCTCCTGCTCCAAACAGTTCTACAACAACCAGAACATCACGGTGGTGGCCGCGCCCGGGCCTGTCGGACCTAAAAGGGACATGGGACCCCGAGGTACGGAGTAAACAAGTTGCAAACAAACTTATGCTGAAATGTATCTTTAAGTTTGAAGATTATGCTCGAGATTCTATTGAAGCTATCTCAACTCCTTGCAAGCATTAGTTAAACTTTTGTGACAGCAAAGTTGCCTGTCTGAGATTGATTTTCTGTGACACGATTTTCAGGCCATGGCGGAACGCCAGGTGAGAAGGGTCCCGTCGGACCGGCAGGTGGGAAGGGAGATAAAGGTGAACAGGGACCAGCAGGTGAGAAGGGAGCACCTGGTACCAGCCCACCTGCTCCACTTGTCGTGGCGTTTTCCGTGGCCAGAACGACCAAACTTGAGAAGCCTTCCTCCCATACGGTGGTGACATATGACGTCATCCTTAGCAACGTGGGCGGGGCCTACAACCAGGAGACGGGGAAGTTTGCTGCTGCAGTCGGAGGCGTCTACTTCTTCACCTTTACTGGTATGACAGAGAATCTACCCAACACCAACTATTTCGTCCGTCTGATGAAGAATGGTGCGCCGATGGTTGGTCTGTACGAGCATACCGGCGAAAGATCCCAAATCCATTCCAGCTGTAACAGCGCTATCCTGCAGCTTCAGCCTGGGGACGAGGTTTGGGTGCAGTTGTGGAGCGGTTACAGTTTGAACAGTAATCAGTATAGGTACCTCACGTTTTCCGGGTTTCTCATCCACGCAGATTGACAGACATGCTAACACACAGAATACATGGACAGTGTCCATTGGACAAAAATGAATGCATGTATTTTACATCCTGGAGAAATTAAGTAGAATGAATTGAAGATCATTAAATGTAAAGTAGTCAATAAGATGAATCTATTAGTGGATTTAATCGTACCATTTGGGAAAAACACTACTTACGTATCCTCTACATCCCGTGTGCATCATAATGATGATGTAGATATCTTGTGGGGCGACATATTCTCAATTTTATCCCTACTTTATTCGAAATCGTCGTAATCATCATTTTCATTATAATTATGAAACGTTGGGATAAAAATTGGAGAAAGGGAATTCACCGATAGATGAACCCAACAGGTAAACGTGATTCTCTAATCGTTGGCTCGCCTCTGCAACAGGCCTCTCGCACTGGAAGGTATAATTGAGGTCAGGGGACCGCGAAAGGAGCAATGAATCTCCGCAGTGTGTAGTCAGGCGGTGATTAAACGCCCTGTGTGATGTGTGGAGCACTCGCTTGGCCCGATAGACTGCGCCGTGGACTCTATATTCCGCGGTCGTCCCGCACCAAGTGAGTTGTTAGGGTTCGTGTCACGTCTATGGAGAGCAATAAAATAGCATGGAGAGCGTGTGGACTGTGCTGATATTTCACCTGTTTATTCACCGCATTCGGCCCTCTGAAAGAAACTGCTTACGCTGTATCATAAATACAGGATTTTGTACAAACAACCACGGAATGTACCATCTACCACGTACTGAATTAGGGTGAATCGAAATTTCTATTTTGCAGGGAAAAACACTGACGTTGAAGGGTAGAATATTTGGTTATTAATTGCAAAGGAGTCATTTGTTTCTACCAAGGACTTGGCTGCATTTTGTCAGAACGTCGCGCGGTGGAGATTCCCATGTCCTGTCGCATACGGCACTGTTTCCTCTCCGTGAAATTCACCGTTATCAAGGAGCTTCTGTCTTCAAGTTCAACAGCAAAATCGTCCATATCTTTCCACCATTGAATTTTTGTCAATTTCACAGTAGATTTTTAAAAATGATCTTTATTGACACAACAAAAATGCAGCGACTTTCGTAAGGTCTACTACAACTACAAACAGGTGTATACAATTAACTATCTACATGAATCTCTATGAATAAGTATCAATATATCAACATGATGAGTCTAGAGTAGCATTTACACAATTGGTTCTAAGGTCTAGACATTTATTGATATATTTACCAATGTGTACACAGTAAGTGTTATCTCCTCCTAGGATGTAGCTGAATTCATCTAGCAAACAGAACGTATTTTTTTTTTGAGCAAGCGGAAAACAGCTTTGAGCGTTTATCATTTTATCGTGAACAATCCATGATAAAGTGACGCTCATCTTCAACCTTATTAAAGAAGGCCAGTTTATTTTGCAAATTTATCATATTGATTTAATTCTATTCATTGCATTTTTTTTTAAATCAGTAATGCTAAGATAAACCTGATGGCTGCTTTTACGATCTGGTTTGGTGTGGGCTTATTCTTATAGCGTGGTACAAATTATAGGAAATAATACTGTTGGCGCGTCCCTTCGGAATGGCAATTTTCGGAGCATAACAACTAGGTTATGGAAACACCATGATTGCTGGCTCTCCAAAATAACTGTAACATCAAAGCAACCACTTGTATATAGGTACTACAACACGTGATATTGTTCTCACTTAGAGCGCAAATATTGGGAATTAGATATTACTTGAATACAGCTTAGAAGCCAAGATGTCCACGCTCAGCCATGTGTAATCTGACACCATTATTTCCGGATGCGCGAGTCCTTCACAGCTACGTCATCAATTATTCAGGGCCTGGTTGATGGCTGGGGTCGTTCCCAGAATGCAGCGGGTTTAGTGATCGATGATTTCAATGAGTCGTCATTTCCGGCGAATCCCAGTGTTTTAGGGATCGTTATTACGGCCCGTCCTCACAGGACACCGCGTCACGTGCCTCTGGTAGGTTACTCCCGCCCTTCTGGCGAGGCCTCACATGGGGGAAACTGGGATATGAAAAAATCCTCAGTAAACCATTTTATGAAAGTATGCCATGTATTTCAATGGAATTAGATATATGCTAAAATCACATATAAAACAAGCTCTTTAAGGTCGCGAATTTCATCGATCTGCGTTTGGGAAAACATTACAAGGCATTAGCTGCAATAAACTGTACAGTATAAATTTCAGGATAAAACATCGATGCATTACGAAACGATTATATACTTTAAGGTCATATAACTCAGCTACGAGGTCAATTTGAGTGATGTGAAAATAATAGACGAAGCGAAATTGAGTAAACTGACAACCCCCATCTGCAGCCTCTAATTCCCCCTAACGGATGATATCACCGAGAATATGGCGGACCGGCAGCAGCAGCAGACGGCTTCCACGGCGACCCAGCAGGCAAAGCCGGCGGTGAACGGAGCCGCCCCACGCCCCGCGCCCGCCGAGACACAGCGACAAGAGTCCGTACACCTGGACTACGACGAGAGCATCATACACAAGGTGAGAAGCATGGCCTCCTTCCCCCCTTGTCCTCCTCCCATCCCAGAATCCTACGCCAGGTGAGAATAGTCACGCGCCCGGCGACAAATGTGGGCCCGGCTTTCGGCCTGAATAAAGAAATGTAGCGTCAGATGGCGCACCTCTATCTGGGCTAAGATAAACCAGGGCATTAAACTGGGTAATTCTGCACGTATTTGCACCCTAGCGCAAGACTGTCCGAAGGGCGAAGACTGAACGTTCATGCACAGGCCCCGTTACTCTATTAGCCTGAATGGGAGACATGTCCGCAATTTGGGGTTTACAACTAATGGCTTGATGGTCCGAGTGGTCGGTTGGGTAATCAAAAGGGGTACATCAATTTTGGGGGATGGAAAAATTCACCTCGTAATATAAGTCAAACATCTTATCACCAAAACTGTCGTATCTCATTTTGATAGCAAAACATGCGCCGGTTTTAGTCGGGCTAGGTCAACTGTAACGTTGAAGCTACCAGGAACTCAGAGGTGCGCATTATAATGAAACTAACTGCATGTAGGCATTAAGAAAGTCTAACAGTAAAGTCTAACTAACGTCTCAAGGTTCCAATTTGGAATCGTTTCAACGATTTGGACAGTCAATGTGCGTCAGCTGCGAATCTGCACCCATTCAGTACGTGATGCCAACTATCAGGCCTCTATCACAGTCACACGCACCGATCGATCAATTTTATGACACGAGCGTTCAGATAATTACAATCATAGCATCTGATTTACGGCATTCCCGCATCACCCGACAAGCTAGGACGTCAAAAACCCGTTCGGAACCTGCGGAATGTTATCAGACAAATGAAAACAATAACACGTATCCACGCAGACAGGGAAGCATCATAGGGTTAAGGAATTTGATTCCGTTCGACCTTGAATGACCTTGAAAGTCAAACAAGAAGCGGCATCAATAAGCGGAGATGAAATTAGATGGATATGGTAAAAGTGATTTGAATTTGAATAAAAGAACAGGTTGCATTGATAAATCTCGGCTTTATAGTGTCATTGTCGTGATCTTTTAAAATGAGCTGATGTTATTTTTACAACGTTAGTGAGGCATTCGGATATAGTATATGTTAGTATAGGTGGTATGCATACGTAGACAAACAGTGAACGTAGATTAGGAATATCGGTAATCGTATGAGCTTCTTTGATCTCTATGGGGGTGTGAAGAGTTAGCACGCAAGTCGGCCTTAACTCCAATGGATCTGTGTCGTGTTTCAATCAGGGTAATGTAATTAGGATTTTCATGAAAATCCCCACTGTGGGGGGGGGGGGGGTGCTATTGTAATTATGCTGTTTTCTCATAGTTATGTAGCATGCAAAGGGCATTCATTAAGACATCTACAAGTCTAAAAGCAGTCGGTACAAGCTTCTCACGTAGCCAGTCGGCGTTGAGTTTAACATTTTCAGTGTGGGCAAGTTTAATAAAATTTCACGCCTTGGCAAAAATTGATGTATGCAGTTCCAATCCCACCCTCACAGGTCACTTCGTCAAAGGCTATGGAAATGATAAAATCCGATTCTACATCAGAAATTGCTAAGCCAGTAATATCAATGTGATGAAATAAAATCTAAGTGCGTACAGGCCGAAAAAGAAAGAACGTATCCACAGAAATGCGTCTTGGGTAGCATTTATTTCGGGAACATACTATACGTTCCAACAAACTAACGTATAAATTACTCCACACAAAAGTAATACAAACCACGGGATCACCAATTATTTATGGGCAGACAAAAGTGTGAAAAATCCTGGTCGCTTTGGCGAGACGTTACGGTTCCAAACGTTTATTCAAAGCCCCTCACAACCCATACTTTACCGCATTGTGTAAAGAAGGACTGTAGGTGATGCGATATGGTGATAATGCCCTCGAACGACCGCTATTTTGAACTTGTCAAGCGTAAATAGTGCTAGCTGTTTCTCTATCTTGTTCTATTGATAATGCTGCCTGGACGATATTAAGAGCTTCTTTGAAAAAGAGGGACCAAAAGTTTTCGGATTCATATCAGGTAGATGCTTACGTAAGAAAAAGTATACGGACAGAGACATGGATAGTCACTACAGAGAATAATAGATAAGTTTAATTAAAAGTAGAGCCAACACGATGCTGATGGATAAGGTAACTTGTTGGGTTATTTCAGAACGCCTATGTATTATTGATGCGTACTTTTATGTGCTTTATAACAAACACAGGTCAAAGAGGTCATGAGTATCGTTCTATATACGCGTGATGGTCACGTCCGTTAGACTATCCTCAGACTTTGCAGGATATTCCCTAGGGGAACCAAATGGGGAATGTATGCTGAGGAGAATTGATTGGAAATTCCATTTGAATTTAAAATTGTCTTCAACTTGACTTTGTCTTACCCGGTGTCCTATTGGACATGCATGAGCTCTTTTGCATTCATAGTTAGGGTATAAAAGACCAGTTTCTCCAGATCACTTCAGTGTCGCTGACGAAAGATTGTGGATGTCATCTGAAACGTCTGACCGTTTCCAAAATCATATCCAGTTGCTTGAGTAACTTGCTGAGAATGTTTTGACAACCGTAAAGGATATATATTTTACGGGATGAGTGTAGAGGAGTTCCATCCCAATAGAAAACAAGGCATGTCAGAAAACATGTCAGAATGCTAAAAATGTTCAGTTGTTCTTGCTTTGTAAATATCGTATTATTTGGCTTAGCTGATATACGATATGATAAGTTCTTAAGATAAAATCTATACTAAGCGTGAAAATGCTATTCAGGATATAGCTGTACTGGTGTCTAGAAGAAATTTGAGGATGGGTGGGTGTGCAACAAGGGCAGAGGAAGCGACTTATCACGACACCCTCACAAAATATGCAATTACCCGCATGGTCTTAGGAAATTACAATCAGGATTATGTGCACTCTTTTCGTACTCAAATGTTGTGACCTCGATAACCACGTGGCCACGAATGTCAATCACTGACCTCATGCGGCAAGGGATGTCGCCATGACAGTTTGCAATGCGTTTGTCTTTTGCCTGCTTGTTTACTCAGGACGAGTACACCCAGTCTCGAGTCTCTAGTTACGTATGTTCTAACTTCTAACATATAATGTTCGCGGTGGATTTAAGTTCACGGTGAAGCGGCCACCGCGAAAACCGCGAACATTAAACCATCGCGAAAGTTTATGCATTTACAGTATGTTGTAACTTCTAGCAGAACACACACGGAAAGGAATAAGGCAATAAAATGGTTAATGATAATCCCCAGTAGGAATAAATATGATGTTCAGTTAGTACATGATAAATGAAAGTACATAATTTGAAAAATGTTAAAGTGCAACAATGTTATCACGTTCAGCACCAAGGACAGCATTAACTGCGAAGACTATTTGTTTTTAAATACAATATATATTCCATGGAGGAATCAACAACTACTTTACATGTTGGGGAAAAATTCTGCAATGTTAAGACATTTATGTGTTGAACATCATATTACATGTGGGAGATAATTATTTCAAGTCTGTGCTAGATCGAAATGTTATTACGTTCAGCACCAAGAACAGCACCAATTGCGAAGACAATTTGCTTAATCACAATACTGTATATTCCTTGGAATAATTACCAATTACTTCAGATGTTGAGAAAAATCAAGTTAAGACATTTATGTATTGGGAGCATCAAATGTGGGAGATAATGCTTTTAAATCTGTGCTAGATCGAAACCGATACTTGAACAAATAACCTATGACAACATGTAGAATATGTGATGTATAAAGTCCGCGATCCAACAGCAAAGATCGACATATTTCAATGTACCTGTTTCAACTGATAATGCTTATTGAATTACAGTGTAACCCCATACCTGTGAACTATTGACCAAAATAGCAAATCCCAGCCGTAGCTGAATGTTGTTGATACAGATTATAACGCACACTACATAGGACTTGCTATATCTAAAATGACAGGACAACATGAAAATTTGATAACACTACCATGCATTATTAATCGCAAGTGCAAAAGTGACCACACTGGTGAAAAGAAATAGCGGCAGAGAAGCGTGGTCATACCATATGGCGTGAGGTTTGTGTTATTTGTATTCCGTGTATACGTTAAGGCACATTTGTAGGTTTGTGGTGGGTGTTATACTTTCCACTGAGGCGGCGACTATTGGTTGATTAGTGATTGACCGTTAAGAGATTAAAACTCCCATTAATAGTTCAAAAGAATTTCATTGATAAAGAAGTGTTGATTGTAGGCTTTGTTTGTTGTCTTTTGAATCCTCAGGGATCATATTCAATGTAATCATGCAAATACAGTTTTGGTGGCTCAATGGACACTCAAAAGTGTCAAATCAGTGGGGAAAATGCCTTATTGAAGTTGACGCTTTTATCAGTATTACACAATAGCATGTCTTTCTTTCACGAAAATCGCTATCCTGAAATATGAAAAAAAGGGAAGAGAGCAACGCAGTGGGTTAAAATGTAAACGGGGAGTGCTAAGGCATATATTTCATTCCAACCAGGGCTTTATCCCGTGTAGCCATTCCCTGCAGACGGATTATAGAAGTAGAGAGTGTCGGTACAGACATACTAGTAAGTAAACTTGTCTGAGTTAACGTCTCACCAGAGGCCAATTGCGGTTTGGACAAATCCAGGCGGATCTGACCTACATACGGTACATAGGTACCTGTATGCCTCTTGAGCACTGATCACTCACCTCACAGAGTTGAACACGGTTGATAATTTTGGGAAGAAGGCTTTTGCATTCGATAGTACCCGATAGGATATACGGCGGGGTTTTTTTTTAAGACAAAGAGATTGTATTGGCGGATACCGTGGGGTTGTGTTTTAAACATTTCGTCATATCACGAATATCATCAAGCGAATGTGACAGGTCATCCTGGAAGACAAACTGCGTACGATTCAGATGCGTATAGACCCTGAATATATATGACTGTGTAAATTCCGAATCTACAAGCATTTACCTATATCCAAGTCCCTGCTGTATTTCTCCAAAAAAGTGCATTTGACAAACGAATGCTCGACGCTTTGCCCCATCGAGCATCCAACAGATATTAAAGCAAGTCCCATTCGCTCTGACAACCCGTCCTGTTATATCTGTACGTGGTAGCGAGCTTTTACCCTTTCATGAAACGTGCCCAGAAATGCCGTAATGGCTGATCAAAATGCGCTTTTAATGAAATCCTGCCGCCCTTTTAGTGTTGTCAACAAGCCATGTCGATGGAAACGCTACACGTCACGGACGAGTTCTCGTTACGTGTATCGTTTTTAACACCTTCTCGTCTTTACAGAGCCCAGGGATCATCATAACGTCCAGCTGCGACACATTTTGAAATTTCACCCAACACAAAATTATACTGATATTTCTTTTACCTCCATCAAAATGGAGGTATTGTGTTTGGCGTTTCTGTCTGTCTGTATGTGTATTTGAGTCTACGAATATGTGGTCAGCATAACGTTAGAACCTCTCGACAGACTGTAATGATATTTGGTATGTGGATAGAAGTTGGGATGCAAAGGTTGAGATTAATTTTGGCGCCCCTGGTGTGTGTCTTTGGTACTGCAGCAGAACTTCCGGTTTTTGATATGCTATTAAGCATGCTATGGTCTTGTACATAATTATAACCCTCAGTCAGTAGTGAAATTAGGTGACTCAGTGAACCATAGACTATGCTGAAACCTCAGCGAGCATCACAGTCCCAGGAAATGTGATATTATGTTTGTCACTTTTTGAGGTTAATTTCGAACATTGTTCACCTATTTACCCATGGAATGAGGTGGCTTAAAGAGAATATATCTTTGTACATTTCTTTGGTCATTATGAAAAGTGTAGGATTTTAATCAAATTTGTATAAAAAGGGCCATTTATTTGTGAATGACATGCTGTTATTGCTCTGTTGTCAACGTTTGCTTAATTGTTGCCTAAAACAGTATAATAGTCAACTGGATCTCGCTGCATTATGTAGGAAATAAATCTGCCTTAGAATGGAGGTATTAACCAAACGCAATCAGACCGTAAATCAATACATTTTTCAGTAGCACACTCGCCCTGCGTCTGATAAACGGGTCGGACGAAAATCTTTGGTTCATTAGTGGTCATTAGGGGTGGTTACCGGTACAGAAAATTCGGGTCCAGGTACGGTCCAGGTCCAGAGGCACAGGTCCAAGTCCGGATCTGACCCTGGACCTAACTGTTTGTGAATGGGCGATACTCAAAACAATGGTTCATTTCGCTACAACGGAATCTGTTTGGTGCGCCTACCACCGTAGTGCCGGTATACTCTGTTCATGTTCTAATCGGTCCAACATCCGGCACACTGAATTTTTTCAGGTCCGTCTTTTCGGACCGGTCCAACGAGAAAAAAACGGTTTTGTGCCGGTAGTAGATGGTACACCGTACATGTACCAACCCCTCGTGGTCATCACTTACAGCAGTGTTGATCATATGTCCATGGGGATTGGAAGGACATGCCGCTATTCGTATTCAGGTGGTCATCCGGTCAATCCAGTAAAACAAGCATCGTCTGCCATGCATTATAAGTAGTTAACAGTGATAAGTACTTAAATATTTGTATATCAACATGTTCTCGATGTCATGAAAGGTGAGAGAAGCGGATTGTAGTATTCGACCTTTTTACAATGGCTGATGGTCGGTTGGGCCAAATTGCCAGAAAATTTAATATTTTTTTCATAAGTTTGACTTGAAAATACATGTTCTGATGCCATTCAAAATCCAGTAAGTTTTTAAGGCTTGTGGACGTTTACCGATTTCTCTATTGAAGTGTTTTTACAAAAGAGCACATAATATAGGCAAGACAGTGCACACGTATTGGGTCTCTTCATACATGCTGTCAAAATTCGTTCACCAAACGACTTCGTAAATCGCAGTGGGAGTGGCCGGGTTGTCCTTTGTCTGGAATTGGTCGATGTGCTCTTTCTAATCAAACCGCCCCGGAGGTCAGCGGAAGTAATCAGGATAATGCACGGCCTAAATCCGTGCCCGGAGCGCTAAACTCTGTTCTCCACAAACGTTCCGTGAGGTTTTTCTACTGAAAATTGCATTTTTTTCGAGTTTGTGAAACTTGCAAGGGTCGACTAGCCTCTAAACTGAGAAAAAACTCATTTGGCCGACCAACACCTCTAGCGTACTATTGTCACTCTATTTGTCCAATTTCTACTATATTAGACCACCGATCCGTGAGGCCTGGTAGTGGCTAAGTGTCTACATCATGTCGATAACACAATTTGAAATGTAGGAGTCGTGACATGTGCCAGGCAGATTCGCCATCAAATATCAGACCAAACGTCAAAGTTAACAGCCGGTGACGTGTCGCTCTTTGAAGCACCCTAATCATCCGGCATCATTCGTGCACTGGGACCGTTTCCATGGATAAAACAGGGCCGGCGGCAGATCCCTGTATTTTCCCTCCGATTCTTCTATAATATCCTCCAAAAAGCAGTTACTCAAGCAACTGGATATGATTTTGGAAACGGTCAGACGTTTCAGACAACCATCCGGTGTCTTTCGTCAGTGACAGTGGAGAAATCTTGTGGAATAGAGTTTTCACATATCCTAACTGTGAATTAATATGCATATGCATAAAAAGAGGAGTAGACAAATTGTCCAAATGAAACAAAACCTACATATATTGAATATATATTCACAGCTAGGATAAATAAATCTATCTTCTACACGATTTCTCCAGTGTCACTGACGAAAGACACTGGATGGTTGTCTGAAACGTCTGACCGTTTCCAAAATCATATCCAGTTGCTTGAGTAACTGCTTTTTGGCGTATCTTATTACCTGGATGTCTAACCTTCATCGACGCTTCTATATCATAACCTAAACGATTGAAGAATTATGATGGATCAGAAATGCAGTGATATTGCCAGGTTTAAGCCCATTTTATTAAAGAAAATAGAACGTGTGAATCTATTGGTGGAATAAGGTACCAGATTTACCTCCGAACGTTGTCGTAATGTTTTTTTTATTCTTAATTCAAATAAATGTAATAAAGAAACAGGTATGCAAGCCAAAAAAACTCAGGTAAGTAGAAAACAATAAACTACTTAGAACCCAAGACAACGAATAGTCTCTGCAAACAGAGATACAAGTAGGCAATAGAATATGAGTAAGTACAGATTTAATTTAGGTCATGATTGTTATACATTAAACAATGAATGTAACTGATCATAACAAGAAGTAGTGATGTCAAGAACAATGCTGGAGTGCAGCAAGAACATAAGATTGATATTGATTCAAGGTACTTAAAGATTGTCTCATTTCCTTTGATGTTTCGTCAACATTTTCCTCTACAAAGAATATCAAACTTTATAAAAATTCATATAATGAATATCAAATGATAAGAAAACTTGATCGTTGTTTTAATATATGCTAGTGTACCCTTGTTTGTTAACGATCTAATTATTCATTTAGATACAGAAGCGAAACGCATTTTACACGTTTCAAAACGTTATGTCGACGACATTTACTTTGAATCAACAACGTATTATGCTCCTGAATTCTAATGCGGCGTCTGTTTCTAGGGCACTCTGGGATTAGGGCCAATTATACCGAGGCTTGTTGTGATCACAACATTTGCAACATGGATGACATGACATAGGCAATCAGACACATCTGTGGTTTTCCCTGTGCCGTAAGAGACTGTGGGATGAAATTTCATAAGAATACTTATGATTATTTGCAATAGACGGCACGAACTCTGTGCAAAGTTTGGTACCTCTTTGCTGAGCTCTGCGTCTTTCTCAAAATGGCTACCGCCAAACAGTGTGAGCCTACATGGCAGAAACCTCAGGTCCAAACACCAGATAACGCAATTCCACTGTAGAACTGCTAGATATAGGAAGACTACACTGCCTTACCTTGTCGAATTGCTAAACAGTTCAAAATACAGTTATTTTAAATGTTTGGAATTGTGCACCTCTATTGCTTCTCATTTTAATTGTAACATGTGTAAAGCATACTGCAATTCAGCCGAAGAAATGAAGGCTGCCATTGTATGTTATTGTTTGTCGCTTGATGTGAAATAAAACCATTCGTTATTATTATTACCTCCATGAAATGTCATGGAATGGAGGTTATATTTTCTGTTATGTGTCTCTGTCTGTGTAGATGATTACTCAAGAACGGCTGGATGGATTGGTTTCATACTTGTTGTGTTGGTGGGGTGTGATGAAAGCTCGAATCGATGAGATTTTGGGCGCCGTATCCGTCGTTATAATCGATATAATAATATCAGAAATCACCCCTATATTTGAGATATATTGGTACAGGCATCGTGCTTTATGTGTTTGTTAATGGGCTTAGCTGCAAGCAGATAGTGAGGTGACAGCTGCTTGGGGAACCCCCAGTAGTTTTATTTATGTCCTTAAAGCAACTGTTTCCCGATGCTGGGCAACTGTTTCCCGATGCTGGACAATTTGAATATGATAAATAACTTTGTATTTAGCCACTTGTGCCTTTGGGGACCTGGTGTGTTATACTTCGTTTGCGCTGTTAGATTTTGTGCTCCGCGTGGCTTATGCTGTTGTGTTGGTAAGTACTTGCATTATTATATATCGGGCATCAACTTGTCCCCGTATCCTACATGTAGGTATTGGTTGACGGATATTTCATGTCCTTTTGGTTGTGTTGATGATGTGTTTGTATCCTGTATTGTATTTCTTGTATTTCATTATTACCTCCATGAAATGTCATGGAGGTTATATTTTCTGTTATGTGTCTCTGTCTGTGTACAAGATTACTCAAGAACGGCTGGATGGATTGGTTTCATACTTGTTGTTTTGGTGGGGTGTGATGAAAGCTCGAATCGATGAGATTTTGGGCGCCGTATCTGTCGTTATAATCGATGTAATAATATCAGATATCACCCCTATATCTGCGATATATTGGAACAGGCATCGTGCTTTAAGTGTTTGTTAATGGGCTCAGCTCAAAACAGATGGTGAGGTGATTTCTATGACAGCTGTTTGGGGAACCCCGAGTTTTTTTAATATGATAATTAGTTTTACTTATGTCTGCTTAGGATATCATGGAGATGTGAAGCGTAAGTATAATTGTAAGAAGTTGAGGTACATTTAACGGTAATGCTTAACAGGTATGGATGTCTCACATACTGTACTGCTGATTTGAGTGACATGGTGATTAAAATGCCATTAGGTCCTCTCATCTGGGTTGGGTGTCAGAAGTTTTATGGGCGATACAGATGTTCTGATTTTGTTACGATAAGGGACAGTTGTTAGTTGTCTCTTTCGTAGCCAATGGTACTTGTTTTTTAGCAGACGGGGTTGGCGCCAAGTATTCATCTTACAGTTGGTGTAGGGCTGTCAGAGGAAAGTGTGCATCTTGTTTTTGTACCGTATGAACAGCTGATGTTATGACATATTGGTGGAAAATCAAATCACCATCTGACTAAAGTTGGCCACATCCCTTCTTCTTTCTGAGTTTCCCAACTTCCTCCCACCACACAGCTCTGAGGCACATAGTCGAACCTCAATAATGCGGACAACCTTAGACATTTTAAATGCCAAACATCAAGCTTAAGGAACACCACGCTACCATATGCCGTCGACCTCTTAAACGCACATTACACAATTAAGTGTCACATTTTGATAATTACTAATCAGATGGACATCCTCTGTGTCATTGAATAAATACACCACTACTTTCCCATAACATTTATATTATATAACCATTACTCTCAAATACAACCGACTATAAACATACATACCATCCACAAAAAAGCAATAAATATTTCATGGAGGTATGAGGTCCCCGAACTCTAGTTATTATTAATACGCAATCTTATAGAACACACAGTATTTTGCGATTTTCCTACGTCTACTGTAATATGTAGAATGTGGCATTGACTTACTCGACAATATTCTCTGCTCTTAAGTGTGGGGCATTGTTTCGATAAAAAAAAGATTAAAATAGAATACAATACTTGATTTTCATATCCTCAGTTTTAAACAACATGACCATGATTTCAGCTTGTCGCCACTGACTTTTCATATGCTTTGTTAACACAATTGAACAAATTTTATTGTTTCTCCCTTTCCAATTGTAACGGGAGGTGCCCCAACACGGTACGCTTTTTCTTGCGCTCAAACTCATGGCGCTCCATCGCTAGTTGCCTGAGAGTGGTCAAAGTTTGATCACTGAATTTTTTAAACATAGATTTGAACAACATACTTGAATAAGAAATGCATTCATGTGGTTCATGAACCTTTCGCGCTGCGTGTTACAAGCGGCAAACACTGTGAGACAATTTCGTGTATGTAACCTTCCAATTTTGTGCTGCGCTGGACAGTGTGCCTAACTCGGTACGCTTTTTTACATTTTGCTCTCTTCAGAAGTAAGTGGTAAATTTAAGTACACAGAAAAAAATTAATAGTATGATATTTCAGATTACTTTTAACAGTAAAATCGTGACTGTATGTACTTTCTGTCTCATATGAGGAAGGCTGTACCTAGAACAATCCAGCTGATGTTTTTACGGGCAATGGGCTGAATGCACTGATTGTGAATGCCCGACTAAAAAAACCATTACGAAAAAACGACACCGCCAACATCAACAAAACTCTGTGTGATTATATGAAAATATCGTATACATCTCTCTATCAAGTCTTATTTTCATAGACAGCACGAATCATTTGTTACAGTCAAATAAATTTTTGGAGCGTTCTCTTGTCTGCCACCTTCACGGCCACACTCCCTTGGGAGTACAATGGTGATAATGTTTATGTCGCTTCCTTTTGGTTGCTTTTCTACTCAACAAACATTTGAAGACCCATATCCAAAGTGTTTTATGGAGCTTTATTCATGTGTATCATGGCAGTTGTGTGACTGCTTGGACGAGTTCGTATAGTTAGCGACACGAGCCGCCAATACGCAGAGGCCGGTGACCGCAGTGATTCAGCACTGTCAACATTACTGTTAGAATTCTGTTTTTAAAAAACATGAAGTAAATATGTTAAAGTATACTTGGAATGCAAATTAAAGCTGTGTGCATGGACTTGGTTTATTTACCTTTGTAATCAGCATAGTCAGTGGCAACAAACACGGTGTACTTATGGATAATAAGATCAGCAAAAAATCCGTACCGTCTTAGGACGGGAACCGTCTTAGGGCGGCCCCCGTTACTCGTAATGTCGGCATATGTCAACCTTTATCTAAAAGAACATAAGTCTGTTGGATCTGTTACATAAATACAGCTCTGTTACAGAGAGTAACCCTGCCGTTTGTTATGTCCACTGAAAATCGAAGCTAAAATACCGAGGAAATCGGAGACTCCTTATCAGCAAGTAACAGGTAGGAAGTCTATAGAGTAATGTGTAATGTATGCCGTAATGTACAAACTTAAGTAGTACTGTCTGGACCTTTCATGGATGAACGCAATCGGTAACTGTAGTTTTGCGTGAAATTGTGAACACACTTTAAACATGTGTCCTAAATTGGGTTTAAGTTGCACCGTCAGGTTAGCTAGAAGTTTCTTTGTAATGTGTAATGTATGTCGTAAGGTACATACTTAAGTAATGCTTTCTGGGGCTTTCGTCGATCCACGCATTCGGCAACTGTAGTTTTGCGTGAAATTGTGAACACACTTTAAACATGTGTCCTAAATTGAGTTTAAGTGGCACCGAAAGGGTTGATAACAAGTTTCTTTTTTCACAACCAAGTTATAAAGTCACAGCCGGCGTTTCGTCACCTTTCTCAGGGCAATACTAACCGGTTCACGTTGCACTGCAGCTAGGTGTCGCTGTTTACAGGTGCGGTCCCAAACGTGAAGTATTTACTTGTATACATCGATAGCTACAAAATAGTTAAGATTGCCCTAAGATAGGCAACAGATGGCCACCGAAATATTGGCCGTCTCTTTGTGTCTTGTGTTCAATTAAGAACCTTGTGAGTCAAAACTTCTCCAACGGGATGAAAGTTTGCACACAGGAAGGGTAGACGTTGTACTTTATAAGATTTGGAAGTGTACCTTATAACATTTAGGAAGACGTTGTATGTTTTCCTCTAAAGCTATGTTGATGGTATGTTGCTTAAAGCTGACAGTCATATTTCTGTATCTGTATCTATATAGCCGGTATAACCGCCCTTCGGCGTGACACACCAGCTTTGCATGCACGCTGCGCGGCAGCAGCTGGTTATATTACACCGATGGACTCGTCACACAGATTGAAAGAACCTATAATCATTCATTCATTCAATAATAATCTATGAACAATGACTTACCAGCCCAGAGTGTCGGACACAGTGCCCAATTTTCCTTTGCCTTGGTAGTTATAAAAGCATCATCTCTACCAGACTCCGGCCTGGCCGAATAGCAGTAGGGGGCTTTGACCAAGTTAGGAATAAAAGTCTAGCAGGAGTTAATTGGCCTAAGAGTGAACTGCCTGGCCGACGATGATAGCTGGATAGACTGCAAAGACTGGATGAAAACCCATGGCAACTTATTCGGCCAAATTCATCTCTTTTTCCATCCAGCTTGCTAGGAGACTAGAAGAGACATGAGTTTCCTGTATGCTCTTCCACCACACATTCAGATCACGATCACAATATTAGTAACGGAAGCCTTGACATTGACATACTCATACACATACACCCTCGAGCTTCACACTGGTGCATGTAGTTATATATCTTCATCATTATAAACTACCACAGCAAAATCACCTCCTTGATGTATGTCAGTCCCAGTAGGATGGGGAACCTTACTAATGGTACTGAGCTCCATGTGTCTTCTTCATCTCCAGGCAGATTTGCCGGTGCCATTACTCTCCAAGCAGAGGTTAGGCTCCGTTTTTTTGTCGTTTTCTTATGCGTTTTTATCGGGCTTTGTATTTTGTACCGTTTTCTTTATGTCTTGTTAGGCCGCGAGACGTTATGTCTCATTAGACCGCGAGACATTAAGAAAACGGTACAAAATATAAAGCCCGATGAAAACGCCTAAAAACGTTAAAAAACAGCCGGAGCCTAACCTCTGCTTGGAGAGTAGTGCCATAAGATAGTTTCAAAGCTGGCCAACGAGTGTAGCCGGACACTCCTTGATACTTATGCTACCGATAAAACTCCCTGAAGATTACTCGTTTCTGTCATGACGCATTTGCCCGTCCCAGAGGTCTTCATGGAAGGAAGCGATTAATTCATCCTTACTTCAGTCACTTCAGCTTGCATTTGCCGCCTCTCTACGCCCGCGAAACGAGATTAGAAAATTTTAATTTCCTGTCCCTGGAGGGGGGGGGAGGGATAGAAAACCCACAATGAGACTAATATGAGGATAAATCTTCATTAAAGAAACACTTTCCTGTGTCTTTCCTTTTCAGTGGCAAAAATGAGTATCTTACTTTGAAAGTCTTGTAGATAGTTGTCAAAAACATCACTGATAATGTTCATCGTAGGTTTTCTTTAAGATTTTATATAAACAGGTCGGCAAATCCAAACATCACAAGAATTTATACAAAAAGCTATTGATGGGTTTGCTTTTTTTTGTGGCATCTCGCCTCCAATCTATAGTTTGCTGTTGTGGCATTCAGTATGTGATTAAAAGTACTCTCCGTATCCTGTTAAAAAAAGCATTAATGCTATAGTTAGTCTCATTCGAATCCTGAAATCACTTCTCAACAATAGGCAAACGTTCTGTAACCCTAAAATTCTCGGGAAAGTAACATCTCAAAGTAAACGTCGCGGTCAGGATTTTACCGAATGATATGCAGCTGTACTGAATCCCTATTAGGCACAGAGCCCTGGATACAGGTGGCGAATTAAGAGACGCTAAAATGAAAATTAAGTGAAAGTGACACTTATCAGAATTGAGCACAATAAGATGGGGCGTTTTGTGACAGGTTGTCGGTGTAATGAGGATGATTCACGGTGACTCGGTCTTTTACGGACTATTTAACTCACCGATCCCGCGCCGAACCGCGCAGTAATCCACCACCCAACGCCTAGTTCGGAATGATTTCATGCCTGAAAGAAACTTATTTTCTAATCGATACTTAAATCGTGACCTTCCTAAGGATATTGTGTACTAAAATAGTTTTTTTATCTTACATGTATTGCGGCACTGATAGCCTCACAACGAGTGTAAGGGTGCGGTCACATTGGTCGTGATTCCATAGAATTTCCAAGCAGGAAAACCCTTATACCCCTTTACTCTACATATGTTGCACCAGGAGAATGGTAGAAACGATAAAAATTGTCAGAAAAAAAAATGTTGGCTTTATTTTCCCTTGTAACTTTTCACACTGATCGCTATGTACCGTTGCTAGCGTTCATAGTTCCAAACGACCCATGGTGCCATTTGAGAGATTTAATGTTCTCAACATGATCTAGAGTTACACGCATCGGAATGCCCTTGCTGAGAGAGATTGTGCACGGAATACGTGATCTGGTGCACGGAATACGTGATCTGGCTTTGGGCGATAATATCGCGACGTTCCTACCTTACCCATCACCCGTTTGCTGGGATATTAACGCGACGGGGGCCTTACAGGAGATGGGACCCTTCGTATAGCCGGGTTCAGAGCGTGTTCATCATGGCTTTGCATCTATGAACTAGAGTTCCACGAACACATACCTTTGCCAAATAAACCAGGTTTGTTATGTAGAATGATGTCTTTAGACAAATGCGTTACTCATTTCATTTTCTTTATAATTAAATGCTTGGAGTTGGTTTATAAAATTTCGGCATTTATTATGCAAATTAGATCCCAATTTACAATCAATTGATATCAAATTGTATCAAGCATTACTTAAGCTATCAGCATACCAAAAATCATGATGATCCTTTGATCCATTCTTGACTTATTCTCTTTCAAAGTCTTTAAATACACCTCTTACTCTCTTCCCTCTTTCTCAGTTACATATGTGACAACTTTGATGAAAGCACTATAATGGAATGCAGTGGATTTATGAACTTTTCCTAATCAATTATGCAAATTAGCTGTTAACTTGCATAATAAGTATCACATTATATAAGTCTTCATTTAGGCTATCTACATGCCGAAAATCATGACGATCCGTCAACACGTTAATATTTTCTCATTAATTATGCAAATGAGATCATCATTTGCATGATAAATATGTATTGACATTTCTCTCTTTCTCAGCTACATATGTGACAAGTTTTAAAGCCCTATCATGGGATGTAGTGAAGATATCCTCATTAATTATGCAAATTAGCTGTTGATTTGCATAATTGTTATCTCATTATGTAGGTCTTCACTTACGCTACCTACATACAAAAAAACATGATGATCCGTCAACATGTTCATATTTTCTCATTAATTATGCAAATGAGGCCATCATTTGCATAATTGATATCTGTCGACATTTCTCTCCTTCCCAGCTACATATGTGACAAGTTTCAAAGTCCTATCATGGAATGCAGTGGATTCATAAACTTTCCTCATTAATTATGCAAATTAGCTGCTGATTTGCATAATTAGTATACCATTATGTAAGTCTTCACTCATTCTATCTACATACCAAAAATCATGACGATCCGTCAATACGTTGTAGAGTTATTCCCATCCAAAGTTTGAAAGGAAACCGGCGCCTGCAGTTCCAAAAAAGCCGCTAGGGGGCCCAAACTCACAGCACTTACTTTCTGCCTCGAGGGCTATCTACCACTTAAAAATCATGATCACAGCATGTCCAGAACACGAGATATCAAAAATTGATGTTCTGCTGCAGTACCTTAGCAAGCCGCTAGGGGGCCCATTATCGAACTTGACCTTCGTTTTCCCGACCCCTACCCACCTACCAAATATTATCGGGATACATCCAAGGCTCCTCGAGTTATGCTGTTAACAGACAGACAGACAGACACACAGGCACACACACAGACTCACAAGCCCAAAACATAACCTTAGCCATTCTGGCAAAGGTAATAATTACTGTCTAGGGGTGCCGAATTGGACTAAATCCATTTCCGCTGCATGTGTTCAAGAATGTTTTAGGCATATTTGCCAGCCTTGTTGGCCGCACTTTGGTTATCATGTCGTATTAACGTGATTGAAATGGTCAGGGTCGTTGTGGCTTAACGCAATACAGAACTAGAGTTCCTCGAACACACATCTTCGCCAAATAAACATTCTTTATCGAAGGTCGTTGTTTTTGAATGATTAATGTATGTAATTATGGCTATAATGGGCCGGATAAGCACCAAATACAGCTTAATACGAGATGTTAATATAGCAAAGCTGGATTAGGCCAGGTTAGGCTAGGTCTTTAGTTTTATATAAGATTTCACTCTACAAAATGCAGTCTTTTCGTAAAAAAAGAAATAATAAACAAACTTTGAGTGACTGGCCTATATATTAGATAATAGGTCATCTAAGGGTTACCTAAGGGTCATACATGTACGTAAGGATTGTTACGGCCCCGCCTTGGTGAATGTTTGTGTCCATCTCATGAAAATAGTAAGTAAAGTTTTGCAATCGCGAGTTAAGTCAGAGGTATTTTACACAGTCTACCTGGCCTGGCTATCACGTCAGGCTACTCAGATCCCCCCATTCATAGCCCCGCAAAGACAAAATAGCTGATTGACAGGCATAGTAATTGCTAATCTCAAAGTATTAGTATATTCATAAGCCTTACTTAGATCCTCCTCTACAACCTAGCACAAACCGAGACAAGATACGATACCACCCGCGTTCTATGACCGCACTCGTACAACCCGGAAGTATATGATATTGTCGTAATCGGTTGCACGGAAACCCCCATGCAGTGTGAAATCGAGGCCAAAATCAGGCAAAAAGAGCCAGTTTGAAGGCCAACTTTGACTCTTCAAATCTCATCCCGAAATAGTATTTGAATCATTAAGCGTACTGTATGCGATCGAACAACTCATGAGGATTACGTTGGCACCTTTGACAGCCTGATTTGGCCCACCGCGATGTTTTAATCTTTTTTTACGTGACCATGTCTTATGCCTCAAACGGGCGGGCGTGTAACACCCTGCCATGGCATGACGATTAGTTCTGCTCCACCTTTGATTTGTCTGTGCTA